>NC_067147.1:9818308-10058308 GCF_903995435.1 Acomys russatus
CATGGCTGTCTGTCAACAGGAAGATTGCAATTAGGTGCAATCTAGTGGCAGGTCTAATGACTGCCGTAATTTCCAAGTAGTGATGAATGTAATGATATTTTGAGATATCAGCAACAACGGGACTCGATATGGAAATACGCATGATTTCCGCTGCCAGCCATGTCTCCCTCCCTGCTAATGTCTCCGCAGCTAATTGTCTGCACTCGCATGGAAAGAAAAGATGGATTCCCACTCAAGGCCCAGGAAAACAAAGCTGTATTTCTGCTAGTCAGTTCCATAGAGTGTCTTGAGCTGAGGGTGTCTAGGTTCAGTTTGGGACAGACACTTGCTCGCTCCAAAGCCTTGATGCATGTGAAGCCAGCTGGGAGAGGGTCTGCTGGGCCGGTTCCTGGTGAGAGGTGAGCAAACACCTGTTTGCCCAGGGTCAGGCACTCCTCTGTTTGGGAAAGCTGCAAGTTTCTTGAGCTTCCTACCAGGGGTATGGACAAAGGCCAGGCAAATACACTGCTCAGGAAAGTTGGGTCCCTGGGGCTCCCTGGACAACCCAACGCAGCAAGGCAAGAGGCTCTTCTCCCCCCACCCCCAGCCATTACCTTGAGAATCTTAATTTTCAGGAATTTTTGAGACTTGTTAGACTTACTTGCTTACTAAGTCTATGCATTTCTTTATCTCCTGAGTCTTGTTAGGTCCTCCAAGATGAAATGTTTCACTTCCCAGGAAACTTTATCATAACAAGGTTTGAGAAGGGCAGAGAGAGCCGGTTGTGGCGGCTCATGCCTTTAATCCCAGCACTCGGGAGGCAGAGGCAGGAGGATCGATGTGAGTTCGAGGCCAGCCTGGTCTAAGAAAGCAAGTCCAAGGCTACACAGAGAAACCCTGTCTCGAAAAACCTAAAAGAAAGGGGAGAGAGAGGGGGGGGGGGGCAGAGAGTAGTGTACCTATGACCTCCTTGTGTGTTAGCCCTGCCCAGCTTCCCTGCCTGGCTTCATTTACGCCGAGGCTCAGCACTTCAGTTCCCCTCAGACTTCACTGAAGAGACTTAGCCACACGGCTATACTTCTTGGAAAAGGGAGGCTAACAGTTATCAGCTTATCTGTTGCCGGTGGTGAAGGAACAACACCTTGCCCAACAAGATGTCTCTTCCACAGTGAGTAGAGCGTGTGGCCAGTGTCGCGCTTTAAAGCCAAAGCGAAGCCATCTCTAGCCCCTGCACTCAGCTGCAAGGCTATGAGCGTTAGGAGGTGGTATCTCTTTCCAAACGCACAAGAATCCTCTCAGTTCAAGACCAAAAGCTACGCCCCATCCCACCCACGCTCGCGATATGCAGGACCATTTGATTGCCCTCAGGAAGGACAGGCTGTCCCTAGCAACTTATAAAAGTTTACATCACGTTGGGAGCATGGCAGCAGGCAGGCGTGGTGCTGGAGCAGTAGCTGAAAGCTCACATCTTGATCCACATGCACAAGGCAAAGAGCGCTTACTGGGAATGGCTGAGCTTTTGAAATCTCAAAGCCCGCCCCCAGTGACACGCCTCCTCAATAAGGCCACACCTCCTAATCTTTCCCTAGCAGTTCCACCAATTGGGGATCAAGCATTCAAATATATGAGCCTATGGGAGGAGGGGAAAGCGGGCGGGGCCGTGGGGGGGTGGGGAGCTGGGCATTCTCATTTCAACCACTATGGAGCCCCAACTCACAAACTAAAGTGGAGAGTGATCCCGAGGAAGATACCTGATAGATAGATGTCTTTCAGGAACTTGGACTCTTGGGAAGGACTCGGGATTCAGAACTTTGAAGCAGAAAAGAATTTCAGGACTAGACAGCATGAAGCGCAGCTGAGATTTTTATTACGGCGAGAAAGACTAAAGAAAAGAATAAAAGTGAACCTAGAGCGTGTGTGGGGGCTTCCCAAGGGGGATTCATAATTATCTCACCATTAGCCATGTATACCGTGTTGGTGGCTCAAGTTACAACTCAAAGGGTTGCTAAGCAACGTCTCCCCCCACCCCTCTCTTTTTGATGAGATTATAAGGCGACTGTAGAGCTACCTAAGAAGGAATTATAATCTGATAAAGGGAAGCTGGAAACCACGAGGTCTGTACGAGGGCTTTAGGATGAGATCTGTTCCTGTACCGATTCCTGGCTTGAGAGCTAGGGAAGGGAGAAAGGCCTGAAGGAAACTCTAGCTAGTTATGCAGGAATCCTAGCTTCTCCAGCGAGTCCCGAGAGGCTTCAGGTGGGCTCTGGAGTGAGGCGGCCCCTCCTCTCTCAAGTTCTCATAACTTCCTGTCTTCTTATTCTCTCCTCAACAGAAACATTTATTTTAGTTTATTAGATTTATTTATTTTATGCGCGTGGGTGCTTCGCTTGCGTGAATGACAGCAGAAAAGTGCTGCGGGACGATGGGGGGAGGGGGGATGCTTGTTGACAAGGATCCCAGAGAAGAGGACAGATCCCAGGAAAGGCTGGGGCGGGAGAGGACTCCAAAGGAAGAGCTCTACACGGACTGCAGGCTACTTGACAAGGGAGGAAGAGGTGAGCCCGGTTTCACTTCTAATGCCCAAAGCCTTGTGGTCCTTACCTCAACCTCATCCTCACTGCACCAGGTCCCTACAAACCCCACCCTCCTGGTCCAATATCCCCCTGCAGTCATAAGGACAAAGCGCCTTATTTTGCTAGAAAACCATTCATTTATCAAAGGATTAACATCGCCTCTTGCTTCCGGTTTCTTCTTGGCAGCAGTGTAGGTTGCTACTACTAGCCTACTGAAATATCCTCTCTCACACCATGATGCTTCCCACAAGTGTTTGCTGGCATTCCAGACCACGCCCTCACCTGCTCTTCCAGAGCTGTGGGAATTAATGTCTGTTTCTATCTATTTTTTTTAATTTGTTTTTTGTTTTTAGAGACAGGATCTCTCTGTGTTAGCCTTGGCTGTCTTGGACTTACTTTGTATGCCAGGCTGGCCTCAAACTCACAGCGATCCACTTGCCTCTGCCTCCCAAGTGCTGGGATTAAAGGCTTGCGCCACCACACCAGGCTCTATTTTATTTATTATTTTACATGAATGTTTTGCTTACATGTATGGATGTGTGCTACATGTATGTTTAGTGCCTTCAGAGCCTAGAGGAAGACATTGGATCTCCTGGAGCTGGAGTTACAGGCAGTTGTGGGGTGCAGTGTAGGCACTGGTCCCAGGAAGAGTAGCAAGTGCTCTTCTCCAGCCTTTGTTTATTTGTTGCCTTGTCTTGAAAAGACTTTGATGTAGCCCAGGCTGATCTTGAACCCCTTATGAGAATGACCTTGACCCTCTGATCCTTGTCCCTTCATTCCGGATAAGCACTGGATCTCAGATGTACCAACAAAGCCAGTCTGTGATGCTGGAGGTGGACGGCAGGCTCTCGAGCATGCAAGCAAGCACTCTGCTGAGGTGGGCCTGCAGGTGCTCTTTGCTTACATTACTCGGTCAGCAGTGTAGATCTGCCACAGGGCCTTGCATAGACTAAGGAAGGTTTGACCTCTGAGCTACATCTTTGGCCAAGATGCAGCCTTTTACTTTGAGCAACTCAAACCTTTTCTTTGAGCCTCAGTTTTCCTCTGTCTGAAATGGGGGGGGGGGGGCCTGGATAAGAACACAGGCAAGGAGTGAGGGCAAGGAGATCTCCCAAATGAACGAATTGGTAAATAGAAGGTAACAGGCTTAACGAGATAGTCCTGTGAGTAAGAGCTCTTGCCGCTCTTTCAGAGGAACAACGTTCAGTTCCCAGCATGCACTTTGGGTGCCTCACAACCACCTGTGACTCCAGTTCTAGGATATCTAGCGCCCTCTTCTGGAATCTGCAAGTACAGATTGCCGTGCACATGTATGTGCAGATCAGTTTTTTAAAATGCAATCTGCTGATCTATTATGCGTTCATAGCAAAATATTATCAGAGGCTGAGAAGAGTAGGAGGGAGAGATCAGCTGACGGGCCCAATGTCACAGTTAAATAGAAAAATAAGCTCTGGCATCCTACTAAAGTGACTGAACCTGACAATAGTGTCCTGTATAGTAATATTTTTAAAAACTGGAAGAGGAGTTTGTTTGCTACAGTGCCTGCTGTACAAACATGAGACCTGAGTTCAATCCCCCGAACCCACTTTAGGGAGCCAGGTGTGGTATTGCAGGCTTCTGTTCCCAGCACTGGGAGGAACGGGTGGATCCCTGAGGCTCTCTGGCTAGCTAGCTAGCTTAGCCGAGTTGGAAAGTTTCAGACTGGCAAGGGACAGTGTCTCAAAAAAGGAAATGGAAGGCATCTGAGGAAATGACATGCAGTGTTGACCACTGGCCTCCACATGTATGTGAGCACACATTTACCAGCATGCGTGTGCGCACACACGCACCACAAAAATAAACATTTTTAATTACCTCACCACAAAGAAATAACAACTACATAAGGTGATATGCATTACCCTATAATAATTTCCCTCATTTGATCGCTACACAATCCATATATAGAATTGCCCCCATCAAGCTGCTGCATTATGTGTCAATCAAGACAAAGTCAGAAGCTCCCCAGCTTGGTACATCTTAACCCGAGACCTTACAGGACGCTGTGGTCCTTACATTCTCATCAGGACCGATCCAGACTCGAGGGAAGACATCGGTGTCCACGTGTGAATGGAGGGGGAAGCAGAGACTCTGTGGCCACAAAATGGGAAGGGAACCTATGGGGTCACCTACGCTTCTGAACTTGAGCAAGCATGTAGCATGTCCAAGGCTCTAGGCTGAGGCCCCCTGCACAGCCATAAGTCAACATCACCTAGGCTCAAGTTGTGTGAGCAGGGTTCTCTTTTTGAGGCATGAGGTTTCTATTGCCTTAACTTATTTTAGAAGTATGTGGGTGTCACATGCATTTGGAGGCCAGGGTACAATTTGTGGGAGACGGTTCTCTCCTTCCATTATGGGTTCTGGGGGCTGAACTTGGGTCACTAAGCTTGGTTTTGGCAAAAGCACCTTTAGGCACGTAGCCACCTCACCAGCCTTGACCAGTGCTCTTGATTTGTGCACTCCTGTGATGATTTCATTCATAATTCAGGCCAGGACTTGGAAAGGGAGACGCACGTGCTATTGGGGATTGTACATCAGGTGACATAGGAGCTGAGCCCCTAAATCTAGCTGGCATGGTCAGTTAAGATAGAAGTTATGCAGCTGGGCCTATGGATGCACACCTTTTAATCCCAGCACTCTGAGTTCGAGGCTACCATGGTCTACAGAGCAAGTTTCAGGACAGCCAGGACTATATGGAGAAGCCCTGTCTTTGGGGGGGGGGGGTGATGGAAATTGTACTAATTTTCAGAGAAGGAATTGGCTCTTGTCAACTGGGTCACCCAGGCCAGTGGTGAGCAGCTGAGTTGAAGGGCAGGTAAACATTCTGGGAAGAATTTGGCAAGTCAGAGGCCCAGCAGAAGCCCGCAACAGGACAAGGTAGGCTGTAAGCAGAATTATAAAATAAGAATGAAAGGAAAAGATCCTTTTGTTCTTACAGTTCAAATCCCTTCCTTCCCCTTCCTTTCTTCCTTCCTCCCTTTCTTTCTTTTCTTTCTTTTTTTTTTTGTTTGTTTGTTTGTTTGTTTGTTTGTTTGCAACAATGAGAGGGAAATTTTCTCTCAGTTTTTTATTAGAAACATAAAAAGCAAGCCCGGATATGTTTTAAACGAAGAACACTAAAACACATTAAGATTAGAAGCAACATATTCCTCCCTTACTGCAATACACAGTCTGTTTTTCAGGTAAAGCACAAAGGTCTTGACAGGACATGATTCATAGTTGTGGCAGAATGGACATCACGTACAGTTTACAGCCATCTCCTTCCTATGAGAAGGAAGATCATCTCGCTTGGACATCCAATGACGACTCAACAAATATTCGTCATATTTATTTTACTAAATACCATGGCTCAAAAGAACACAAACCAGAAACCATACTGAACTAGTTTAAAGGGCTGGGCTAACTGCAGCGGCCTCCACAGTCTCTGGAAGCACTCCAGAGTGGCTGGTAACTCGTGCATACTGTGCCTTTTCTGTTAACATGAATATATTTCATGATAGGATCTCAACTATATAACCCTGGCTGTCCTGGATCTCACTATGTACAGCAGCCTGGCTTCAAACTCCCTGAGTGATGGGATGGAAGGTGTGTGTTCACTCCCCCTGCCCAGTAGTTTCGTCATTTCTCCTAGTAAACCCACAGCCAGGATACATGCCTCCACTCTCACTTTTGTCTGGTCATTATAATAACACCCCCTCTCTCCTTTGTGTGTGCATGTATGTGTGTTTGTGTGTGCGTATGTCTGTGTTTGTCTTTGTCTCTGTCCACGTCTGTGTACGAATGCATATGTATGTGCATGCATGCTGAAGTCAGAGGAACCTCTGGGGCACGAGTCCTCAGCAGCCGTTTGCCTATTTTTGAGTCAGGGCTTTCACTGGCATGGAACTCACTTCTTAGGTTAGCTTGGCTGACCAGTGGACCCCAGGCAGCTGTGTGTCTCTGCATCCCCAGTGCTGCGTTTATAAGTACGTAAGTATCATGAAGTATGTAAGTATGCTTTTTTAAATGTGAATTTTAGAAACTGCACTCAGGTCCTCACGCTCACAGGGTAACCAAGTGAGCAATGGAGCCATCACCCAGGCCTCTTCCAGTGAGTTCTAACAAGAATGCACACCAAGGCACGAGAGCGGCAACCGAGTGGCTAAGAGCATGTCCTGCTCTTACAGAGGACCTGAGTTTGGATTCTAGCATCCACATCGAGTGCCTGTAACTGCAGCTCCATAGCATTTGATGGCCTCTTCTGACCTCGGTGGGCACCTACACTCAAGTACACAACACACATGCACACGCGCGCACACCCCACACACATATACACACGTACACACACGTGCACATGTGCATACACACACCACACCTGGATCTCACTATGTACAGCAGCCTGGCTTCAAACTCCCTGAGTGATGGGATGGAAGGTGTGTGTTCATTCTCCCTGCCCAGTAGTTTCGTCATTTCTCCTAGTAAACCCACAGCCAGGATACATGCCTCCACACACACGTGTGTACACACACATACACTCACACACATTGTTAAAACATTGGCACGTCAGCATGACCTGGCTCTGCAACGATCTCCTTTTGCTTTCACTACATTTTGTGTGTCCTTCCCCGAAGCTGTACACTTGGTTGGAAAAAATGATGTTCCATGTTATATGAATAAATTAACAAAATATATTTAAAAAATGATGTTCTCTGATAGAGAAGGACCATTCTTCACCATTCTTCAGGAGATACACACACACACACACACACACACACGCATGCACGCACATGCACAATAAATACAACTTTTAAAACTTTTTTAAAAAATTAGCCATCACAATATAATACAAGATAGCGTAATGTCTGGCAGAGAGAAAATACCTAATGCACAGTAGTTGGCATCTTCTAACGTGGCCTACATCAGGCTCCCTAGAGGCAAAGCCTGGCTCTAATGTGCTCCTATTCCTGAGGGCTCTAAACAATGTGGGCTGAAGTGATCTGGGCTTAGGAATGCTTGGAGACTTCAGAGAGGCTCTGCTTCCACGGGTGGGAGGAGCCCAGAGTTGGGGTTTTGAGTCCCTGTGACAAGGAGACCGACAACTTCAGTCTCAGCTGGTGAGGGGTGGTGGCCACAAGAATCATGACAGACCTCTGCTCAAAGCCATGTCTCTCCTCCCTCCAAACCCTTAGGAAACCTCACCTCAGCCTTCCCTGGCTCTGCCTGTCTTGGCATCTCTTCCCTTTGCTTTGTCCCCAAGGCCCTCCTTTCTGAGATGGGGCAGCTCCTGACACCCAACTTCTAGAACCGCACACAGCTGTAACCACCAGGGAAACAGTGCACACAAAATGAAACAAGCTAATTAAGTGCAGTGGCATCTTGCTGCCAGCCACGGAGGGATGGGGGAGTGGGTGGTGGTGGAGCTTCTGTCTCAAATATCTGCTTCCTCCTCTGGCCTCATATTTCTCAACGTGTCCAAATGACGCTTATCCCAGAAAACCGAGTCATACAGAAAAAACACTTACACCCTTAAACTGACAACGTGATTTAACTTTGCAAAGGGCACTTAAAGTCTAGGGTATTACACATGCTTCAGAACGTCTTCAAATATCTACTTAAAGAAAAAAGGATTTTGAGCAGCTCCGTGATTCGCCAACATTTTTCTGCTCTAGGTTGACCTTCAAATGTCAAGTCATGTCCGCAAGACAGTGTGGCCCATGAAGAGTGCTTTGCACCTGAGAAAGCAGCTTTGTAGCCTCGGTAACTAACCACCATGCTCTCCAGGACAGTCACCTCTCCCACCTCTGCTGACCATAAAGGACAAGGGGCCTGAGGCATGAGACCGTGGATCAGGTGTGTGGTCTTGGGACAAGCATAACAACCTGTTTACCTTTACCAGCACCCACGTAAAAGCTGAGCACAAGAGCTAGAGAGAGATGGCTGAGCTGTTAAAAGTGCAAACTACTCTCTCAGAGCACCTGGAGTTGGTTCCCAGCACCTACATGATGCAGCTTAAAACTGCCTAGAACACCAGCCAGAGGGATCTGACACCTCTGGCCTCCATGGGTATCTGCGCGCACGCACACACACACACACACACACACACACACACACACACACACACACACACACTTTCCTTTAAAGCTGGGCAAAGTGATGTGTGCTGGGGGGGGGGGGGACATACAGAAAGCAACCCTGGCCAGGCTTGGTGGCGCATGCTTTTAATCCCAGCACTGGGGAGGCAGGTGGATCGTTGCGAGTTCGAGGCCAGCCTGGTCTACAAAGTGAGTGCAGGGCAGCCAAGGCTACACAGAGAAACCCAATCTCAAAAAAACAAAAAGAAAGAAAGAAAGAAAGCAACCCTGGAGCCCACTGACCAGCCAGCCATACCAACTTGGTGAACTCCAGGCCAGTAAAACAAGGTACATGTCTCCTGAGACAATACACCCATGATGGTCCTCTGTCTTTTGTAGGAATGCACACAGAGACATGTGTGCACACGTGCATGTACACAATTTCAGGAGAGGAGTAAGAACAGCTGGGAGTTTCTAGGATACAACTGCCTGGGAAGTTTCAGGGTCCAGTCTTCTCTGTTCTAGAACCTAGTTTAGCCTCTGAAGACCTCTGACCTCTTAGGAAACATCCTATTGGCTTCCGAGGAGAGCACCACCCGGAAATGACATCATTGATTCAAGGAAACACAAGAGATGAAGGGGCCTACTGTAGCGCTCTTGAGACCAGAGGTATAGCAATTCAAGGGAGAGCTAAGCCCTGGGCTCTGGTTCAGAATTCATCCTGTGACTGGTTAGAATGGCACCGCCAGCCATCTGGACTTAAGATTCCTGTCAGCTGCCTAGCAGGAGTCTTAATGCATTCAGGCCACTACTACAGAAAGCTTTTGCTTGGTGATTTATAAACAATTTATTGCTTGCAATTATGTCATCTAGAAAGTCCTAGGTCAAGGTGATAACAGAGTCTGCTGGGAGCTCATTTTCTACTTCAAAGATGGATCCTCACATGGCTGAAGGAGCAAATGGGCTCCTTGGAACTCTTTAGAAGCACAAAGTCGAGCCAGGCGTGGTGGCGCATGCCTTTAATCCCAGCACTCGGGAGGCAGAGGCAGGCGGATGGCGGTGAGTTCGAGGCCAGCCTGGTCTACAAAGTAAGTCTAGGACAGCCAAGGCTACACAGACAAACCCTGTCTTAAAAAAAAAAAAAAAAAAAAAAAAAAAAAAAAAAAAAAAGAAGAAGAAGAAGAAGAAGAAAGAAGAAAGAAGAAGAAGCACAAAGTCCATACAAAGTCCATGCCGGAGAGCTCTACGCTCAAGGCCCAATCATCTTCTAGAAGCCAATGACTTCGAAGATGAGGGCCTTACGTAGAGTTGGTAGGGGATGGTGTGAGGACTTGCTGACTTTTAGAC
Source organism: Acomys russatus (assembly GCF_903995435.1). Lineage (NCBI taxonomy): Eukaryota > Metazoa > Chordata > Mammalia > Rodentia > Muridae > Acomys > Acomys russatus. The sequence continues at coordinate 9,828,294 of NC_067147.1, forward strand.
CACAGTATCTTATGAACTAAGGCCCAAGAGCTTAAGAACAGACGTTTACACCATAGGAACCCACTTCAGTGTTGTCAAAAGACGCAGCATAGGGCTCCCGGGAGATGGCTGAGAAGTAAGGCTCGAACTGGATCCCAGGAAGCCATATAAAAAACTAGATTGTGAGCCGGGCAGTGAGCGGTAGTGCTCACCTTCAGTCCCAGCACTGAGGAGGCAAGAGGCAAAAGGATCTTTATGTGTCAGAGACCAGCCTGGTCTACTGAGCAAGTTCCAGGACAGCCAGGGCTACATAGTGAGAGTCGTCTCAAAACAAACAAACAAAAAACAACAACCCAGATAAGTGTGTGTGCAACTGCAATGGCAGCACTCCTGTAGAAAGATGGGAGGCAAAGGCAGGAAAGTCATGTAGCGCTCACAGGCCAGCTAGCCTGGAGAATCCAGCACGAAGACGGAAACAAGAATGAGCCTGCCTTGGCAAGGTAGAAGGTGGAAACCGGCTCTAGAAAGTTGTCCTCTGACCTCTACAAACTCACCATGGTATGTGCATGCCTGTACATATGCAATTACACGAAGGGTGGGTGGGGGGGATAAATAATGAATGAATGAATGAATGAAGTTTTTAAAGAGACAGTATTATGGCCAGGCGGTGGTGGTGCACGCCTTTAATCTCAGCACTTGGGAGGCAGAGGCAGGTGGATTGCTGTGAGTTCGAGGCCAGCCTGGTCTACATAAGTGAGCCCAGGACAGTCAAGGCTATGTAGAGAAACCCTGTCTCAAAAAACAAACAAAAACAAAAACAAAAAACAAAAAAGAGAGAGAGAGAGAGAGAGAGATTGATTATGTACCAGTACAAAGTCCTTAGTTATCTTAATTTTTTTTTTTAAAAGACACTATGTAGCTCTAGCTGGTCTGGAACTTGCTATGTAGACCAGGCTAGCCTCAAACAGAGATCCAGCTGCCTCTACCTCCCAAGTACTGGGATTGCAGGCATGCATTACCACATGCCCAGCTTCTGTCTAGTATTCAAATCCTGCTTTTTCCTCCAGCCAACTATGTCCTTAGGTAAGTTACCTGCTTTCTCTCAGGCTTTGCACGCGGCCTGTAAAATGGCATGAGGCGAACTCTAGTGTCCCACTACCTGCTTCCACGAGGACACAACCCAAGAGGATCCACAGAGTAGCTGCTTGGCAAATGTCACAGTTATGGTAGGCCCATGATTCCAGAAGGGAGGAAGGACTCCCTGGGACCAGTCTCAAAGGCCATGCTCCCCTCTCAGCGTGTGCTTCCTCTGCATCACTGAGACAGGCTACCCAGGTCACTGCTACTGACACACCCCCTCAAGAGAGTCATGCTGGGAGTGAAGCTCGGTTTGTAGACCGTTTTTTCTAGCATGCATAAAGGGCTGGGTTCCACCCCCCCCCCACCCTGCACTCCCACCACCTACCCCCTACCACCCCACCACCCCCAGCTGCATGTAATCAGGTGTGCTGTCACAGGCCTGCAGTGCCTGAGGAGGCAGCATCAGGAGAAGGCAGAGGTTCGAGAAGTTCAAGGTCATCCTTGTCTGCATAAGAGTCCATCTCAAAATAAAAATGAAAGGAAATGTATCCTGGGCTCCCACCAGCCTCTCCTAACCCTGTCCAAGGACCCATGTCTCACCAGTTCCGTGACTGTTCTGTGTCTTTGCTCCATTCATTTCCAGCATGGAGAGTTGAGGATGCTGGCTAGGGCCCCAAACACCTACACAGCTCTCCAGTTCCTAGAAAGGGGTGGGGGTGGAGGGTGGAGAGGGGGTGTCCCACAAGGCTGGGCAGTAATGAGATGGAAGATTTGGACTAATCCTGACCCAAATGAGGGCCTAATTCCTGCTGTAAACATCTGTCAGCTGCCAGTTAACAGTTCCTGTAGCCTGAGCTTGGGGGCTAGGGAGGGGGCCCCTGCTCCGCAGAAGCTGTCGAGCCTGTAGCTAGGGTGTTGTTTTTCTCCCTCTTCCTTGTTTTTTCTGTTTTTGGAATGTGAATATAAACTTTATAGAGGGGCCTGGTCTCTGTTCACACCGGGTGCTAATAACCCACAGCTGAAAGCAGAGGTGCAGAGGGAAACGGGAGGTTGGGGCCCAGAAGGCTGCAGTTATGGGGGTGGGGGCCCTGAGGAAGGGGACCGGGAGGATATTTAATATTGAATTTTCTTCTCTCCCCCCCTTTTTTTAATGTGGAAAGTTTTAGACACAAACCGGCCCCTGTGTTTAAGTCATTAAAACATCTTTAAGCATTTCTGGTTTGAGTTTGTTCTGCAGCCGTCCTGGTTCCTGGAATGTATTTTATTTTTCTTTTAAGTTGGTAAAAGCAGAAGGGGAGGGGTGGGGCAGCAGCAAAGATGCATTTCCAACAGATTTGTGTTGCTTCTTGTTCCTGGGCCGGGGGAGAGGGCAGACAGATCCCAGCACCTGATGATCAGTTAGTTCCCAGGAACCTCACTCTAGCCTTTTAGGACAGACGTGTGCACTTGCTCACACTGTCTGCTTTGGAGGTGTCCAGGGGGCCAACAGGGAACTCAGTACTCTCTGTGAGGAGGGAGGAGGGTGCACAGGACGGGCTGGCAGGCCCGTACAGAATCCCATCCCCCTCTCTGTCCACACTCACTGTCCAACCATGACAACACAGTCTCAATCTCTTACACCTTAGGCCCAAGCTGAATGCCTGCATAGGCACGGGTAGTGACTATTTCGACTGACCTGGGGCCCATCCGATACAGAGAGGAGGCTAGGGGCCAAAGGGGGTTCCTGTCATGCCTCTGCCTGGAGCACTTGGTGCCTACATTGTTGGTCTGGTTAAGACCACGCCCCTAACTCACAGCAGTAACATCTGGCTGGAGTCTTGAACAGAGGATGCTTGGAATGCAGGTTCTTGGCTCATGGTGTCTGAGTTAGTACTGACAGCCGGAAGAGGCAGCCGGGAGTCCCCACAGAAGCTGGGCTTTCAGAGGAGGCACCCATGGTTGGAGCATGGCTGAGACTAAAGTGGGCCAAGTCTAGAAAGTGGGCCAGCTGTCTCTGCACTCTTTGCAGCCAGAGCACGGGCATCCCCGGCAAGGGTGTCTGGAACATGTGGGTCTGGTGTGGTGCCAAGGGGACTTTATTCACTCTCCTTCTGCAGTCCCAGATCTCCTGGGAAGCCTGTACCTGTTCAGTCTGTTTGAACAGTAGGGTGGACCCCACATCTTGGGTGGGGGTATGAGGGAGTAGAAGGAACGTGCAGTTTTCCAATTATGTATCACAATATTGGAAAAAATACGACAGAGATGCTACTAAGAGATGATAGGTTTACAGGCTGGAGGGGTTGGTGGGACTCCTAGGTGCTGTGCTCTGTGCTGGGGACAGAGTCACTTTAAGAAAACATGGTGCAGCCGGGCATGGTGGCGAACGCCTTTAATCCCAGCACTCAGGAGGCAGAGGCAGGTGGATCGCTGTGAGTTCGAGGACAGCCTGGTCTACAAAGCGGATCCAGGACAGCCAAGGCTACACAGAGAAACCCTGTCTCGAAAAAAAAAAAAAAAAAAGAAAAAAGAAAGAAAGAAAGAAAGAAAAGAAAGAAAGAAAGAAAGAAAAGAAAATATGGTCTGCTGGCCACATACCCTTATTTCTAGTACTTGGGAGGCAGAGGCAGATGAATCTCTGTGGATTCAAGGCCGGCCTGGTCTACAGAGAGAGTTCTAAGACAGCCAGGGCTACACAGAGAAACCATGTCATGAAAAACCAAAACAAACAAATAAAAAACAAAATTAAACTAAATTAACAGGAGAGAAAAACAAGACTCCCTCCCACCACCCCCCCAGCACTCTTGAAAGATAAGCACACCTCCCTTGCGGGGGTGGGGGGAGTGGGGAGGGGTGGAGAGGAGAGTGACCAAGGTCACCTTCCACTACAAATGACAGAATGAACTTTACTGGTCTGCAGTGCACAGAGGGAGGACCTGGTGGTGCTTTCCAGAAGGATCTGGATCACACACGCACATGCACATACACACACAAACACCTTGTAAGGTGCAGCCTTGCTTACTTGCTATGTGCTCTACCTGACAGAACTGCCCAGGGCCCAGAAGATGCCAATGGCTCTGTCTAGCAGACACAGTTCTATTCTGCAAACCAGCCAGGCCCTGGCAGTAGTTTGGCTCTAAAAATTGGTGCCACAGAAACAGCTGAGAGCTGGCAAGACCGGCAGCCCTGCGGGTCAGCCGTCTGTCAGTCTGTTAAGCTATGCAAAGCCTGGGCACCAGTGCGGCCACTGTCGCATCGCTGGGTTCTGTAATTGGTGTCAACTGCTTGAATGCCGTAATTACTACTGTCTTGGGAAGTGGCATCAGGCCCGTGGGATGAATCCTGTGGCTCTTTCATGGGGGCCTTTGAGGCTATGGACTCCCTGCTCCTCCAATCTTCCCTGCAAAAAGAGGAGGAATCTAAGGAGTCAGAAGGCCTTTCCCTCATCAACTGAACCACATCTTAGGAGAGAACCGGCCTGAGCCTGCTGGCCTTCACTCACGTCCCCTGTATCTCCCCCGTAAATAGACTCACAGCCGCAATTACCTTCACAGTCCTTATCACAGCTGATCTTCACTGCAGACGGTGAAGTCCATATTATTAAATCCTCCTTTACAGATAATATTTTTTTTAATGAGTTTGGGGGTGGGGTGCACGTCTATCTAGTATCTGGTGAGAGACGGCCAGATAGAAAAGCCATAGCTTGGGTCCCTCAAGCCTGCAGCAGGTAGAAACTGATCATCTCTGCACTAGGCACCACCTTGGAGGTGGGTCATTTGGGGATGTCCGTGCATGCTATCGGGTCTTAAAGCCTTGGAGAGAGACAGAGAGAGAGAGAGAGAGAGGTCACTCTGGGCATCTAGGGCAGGGCTAGCAGAGTCTTGGTTTGCAGGGTGGTCCTGTGACTCAGGGGACATTTAACAGCACCTCGATTTCTACCCAGTAGCTGCTAATATCACCTGCACTCAGCCCTTCCCCAGCTGCAAATGCTAAAGTGTCTCCAGGAACCACCAAATGTCCTTAGGAAGGACTCAATGGACTCCTGTAAGCGCCGGATGGATAAGTGCCCTACCAACTGAGTCTGCCAGGAAAGATGCTACAAGCAAAAAAGGGATGGCTCAGCGACTAAGAGTGCTTGGTGTTCTTGCAGCTGTCCTGAGTTTGGTTTCCAGTATCCAAAATAAGACAGCTCACGGCCTCCTGGAACTTCAGCTTCAGGGTACTCCGTGCCCTTTTCTGGGCTCCACGGGCACCCGCACTCATGCCCACACCCCCACACAAAGACACACAGATCTCTGATTTTAAACTGCGTTTTAATTTAAAAAATAAAGTCGGCCAGGCTTAGCGGTGCCCACCTTTAATCTCAGCACTAGGGAGATAGAGGCAGGTGGGTCTCTGTGAGCTTGAGGCCAGCCTGGTCTACAGAGCAAGTACAAGGTCAGATGGTGCTACATAGTTTGAACTTGTCTTTAAATAAGTAAACAAACAAAAAACAAATGTCCATGTGCTTTTTTATTAATACCATACACCAGCAGCCTTACATCAGGAATAAAATGTCATCCGTCAAAATTTAAATTAAAACTTCACTTTTTAAAAGAATTTTTAATGTTTATAAGTATTTTATCCCAATGTATGTAAGAGGAACTGGAGTTATGGACAGTTGTAAGCTGCGCTGTGGGTGCTGGCAACTGGACCTGGGTCCTCTGCAAAAGCAACAATGCTCTTAACTGCTGAGCCATTTCTCCAGCCCCAACTTTACGTTAAACCAAACCAAACCAACCAACCAAAAAAACAAAAAACTCCCAAAAACTCTTGTGCTATGTTCTAAGCCACTACTGAAGTTGCTGTTCCATTCCAAGAAGCAGGACATGAACCTCGGCTACACATCCCATGCTCAAGGGTGTACCCAACATGACCCCCAACCCGCTTGAAGAATTCTCAGGTTAAGCATCATCCCAGAACAAAGGGACTCCAGCCAGGCTTTCCAAGAGTAACTTTGTAACTAAGTCCCAGCGCTTGGAGCTGCTTCAGTTAGAGCCTGTGTCAACTTCTGCATCTGCACAGGCAGCAAACAGCAGATTCAAAAATAAACAAGGATACATCTGCGGAGACAAAGTAACAGGCCCAAGATCTCTAAGTCAATTTCTATGCTGCTCAGCAAGCCTTTACAGCTGATAGTGCGTACAGCTGAGACTGGGGTCCACCATCGGCCCCCGACTCCAGCTCCAGAACGCTACAATTGGTTTCTGACACTCATTACTCCTTTCTTTCTCTATTTATTATTATTATTATTATTATTATTATTATTATTATTATTATTTTATTTTATTTTATTTTGAGGCAGGGTCTCACTGCGCATCCCAGGCTGTCCTGGAACTCCGTGTGTAAAGCAGGCTGGCCTTGAACTCACAGGGATCCACCTGCCTCTGACTCTCAAGTGCTGGGATCAAGGGTGTGCACCACAACTCCTGGCCCGCCAATTATTTTGCCTCACCTTTTTCTCCTTAGTGCTTAGTTGAGTAGTGACTATTACAATTATAGAGTCAACTAGCATTTTTCTTTTCTAGCCATCATATTAACAGTGGCCTCTTTGAGATATCTAACATATTAGATACATTACTGGCCTCGAAAGGGAATGTTGGGTACAGAATGCCCCAGAGGCCACCCCTGTCCATATCTCTGTCCACCAGGCTACCTTTACCCAGGGGCCATCAGATTATCCAGTGGTCACATGGACTGGTACTCTCCCAGCCTTCTTCTCTGCTAGGTCCCTTCTAGACCAGCTTACTCATCCCCCCCACCCCACCCCAAGCTGTCCTTCCATGTCACATTGAATCTTAATTGCAACAAGGTAAGGAAATCTCTCAAGTGACCGAGGCATGACCTCAAGGCTGTCATGCTTACCAGAGGTCACAGCCTCTTAACAGGACCTCAGAAGCAACCTGTTTAGATTCTCAGCATATTAGAGAAACTGAGACTCAGAGACAGTTCTCCACCTAGGGACACCAGGCTAGCCTGTGAGTCACGGCAGAAGTTGAATTCTGTATTCATGACTTCCAAAAACAGTCTATAGAACCTAATGAAGACGTCCTTTTGGTAGAACTTTTGTCATCACAGGCCGGTCCCTGTGGGTGTCCTCTCTGGTCAGGAGGGCTATGTGGAAATCCCCAGCTGGTCCTAGAATGGCCCATTCCCAGCTTACCCTACCCTACCCGGCCCTGCCCTCTGTAGCTCTGGCTGCTGGTGAAACTTCTCTCAGTGCACAGTGGCTCTTGGCTGTTTTGGTTTGGCTTGTCCCTGTGTTTTTTTTTTTTGTTTTTTGTTTTTTGTTTTTTTTTTTTTTTGAGACAGATAGCTCAACCCAGGTGGGAACTCTTCATCCTACCTCAGGCCTCTTATAATGACATTTTTTAAAGATGGCATTCACCCATCAAACATGTACTATCATCTCTCCTCCTGTGTATGTGGCCTGTGCTAGAGAAGAGGGTATAGAAATAAGTAACGCAAGGCTACTGCCTTTAAGAGCAGGCAAGCAAGCAAGCCTTGGAGACAGGGTCGTAGGTTTTTATTTTATTTTATTTTTTAAAGATCTATTTACTTATTATGTATACAATGTTCTGACTGCATGTGTGCCTGCTGGCCAGAAGAGGGCACTAGATCTCATTATAGATGACTCTGTGGTTGCTGGGAATTGAACTCAGGACTTCTGGAAGAGCAGACAGTGCTCTTAACCTCTGAGCCATCTCTCCAGCCCAAGGTCCTAGGTTTTTAGAATGGGAGCAGAGTTCCATTCTGGTGAGGTGGTCTAGGAGAACTTCCCAGGGGACGTGGGAGTTGATCCAGAAGGATGACACTCAAGACAGCAAGCAGGGAGGGGTGGCAGTGGCTTTAGAAAAAGGACACTTCAGAAGAGGCTGCCAGCCCTCCTCTCCACCAAAATCATGATCAGGCAGGACACTAAGCAACTTGTGTTAGCATCTTTCTTTTTCAACAGGGTCTCACTCCATGGTCCAGGCTGGCATTCAACTCAAGATGCATCTGCCTCAGCCCTGGTGTTGGAATTTCAGGTGTATGTGTTGCCCTCCTCAGCTTTCCAGTGCCACTGATTTCCTTATACAGCCACCAACAGGTCTGGACACCTTGGCACAAGGTTGTGTTCTGTCTCCTCTAGTAAGCCCTCAGGGTCTCGACGACCTTAATTGTCTCCTGTCTCTCCTGCAATTCAGCGTAGCTTGGTTGCCCAAATTCAAGCCACCTTTCTTCTTTCTCTCCATCTCCCCTTGGGTTTTGCTTCCTTCCTCCTCCTTCCATCCCAGCTTTGTCACTAGCTTTCTCCTTCTCTGTCTCCAGTGTATGCTGAGAGAGAGCAGCCAAACACAGAGGCAAGCCTTCAGAACAGTATCCAGGTGATCTGCAGTCCAGAGGACCCTGACTTTCCCTGGGGTAGCCCAGGCTAGCCCCCTAGTCAGCCTCTTGGCCTGCAGCTGCTTCCAAGAGTCTTCATGGTGGGAAGACTTGCGATAGCATGGCTGCACTGCCCTCTGCTTGAAGGGGTGGGGGTGGGGTGGAGGTGGAGTCGGGGAGAGAGACAAGGAAGTAAATCCTGGGACCCTTCAAGGTAGGGGAAGACCTTCAGCTCTCAGCATCTGTGAGGTCTGCTTGTAAGGTCTACTTGTAACAAGTCCCCCCCCCCCCCCCCCCCCCCCCAGTTCTGCTGCTGAGACAGCTCTGCTCCCATTTCAACCAGCTCCGGATCCATTTATAGCATCAATTTTATTTGCTCCAGCCCCGGCTCCCTCCCGGCTCCCCAGGGGCACCCGATCCAGAATGCCAGGGCCTGCTTCGTCTTCTCCTGGAACACGCTGACTCCCTCCCTTGGGCACCCGGGGAGTCGGCAGGATAATAACCTTCGAGAGGAAAACTCTCTTCTCCCTGCCTTCTAATCTTCAGCGCTACCAAATTAGAAAAGGCATCAGAAGCCCATCGGGCAGACTGCCGCAGGGATGTCATGCCATTAACCCAGGGCCGCCTCCCGCTGGCGCAGGCAGCCGGAGGATGTGTCAGCCCCCTCCAACCCTTTCCAGCCGCTGCTGCTTCTGTTTGGAAGTGGAAGCCACCGGCACCTCTCCCGCGCCCCATACTCCATCCATCCAGACCTCAACCTTCCTTCCTTTCTGCATCCTTCAAGCCCATTCTCATCTCCCCATTCTTTCCCACTCTCAGTCCACCACACGATCCCAGCACCACCACCATGGGCTCCCATCAGACTGGATCCAGAGGACACTCCCCATCCCCCTGCTCCTGTAGGCCAGATCTGGACAGAGTTCAACATCTGGCCTCCACGCTTGAGCACATACGTATCCACAACCCCAACCTACACGTACATAAAAATTAGCTTCTCTGCCTATACACTCAGGTGAGCAGGCACAGAGAGAGGGGATAGCAACTTGAACAACTCTGTATCCATAGTTCCCAGGACAGGACAGGGCACATATAATGTTCCGTGTGCCTTTACTGAACAGACTTGACTAGTATGTAGCACTTGCTGTTCATAGGGTACCACATATTAAGCAGGCAAGCTCTGGCCTATTTTATTTTATTAATTTTTATTTTTATTTTATAAAACAGGATCTCATATTGTCCAGGTTGACCTAAAATTCACAAACACACACACACACACACACACACACACACGCACACACACACACACACACACACACACCCCTCAGCCGTCCAAGTGCTAGAATTATATAAGAGTGAGCTGCCAGCTGCCACGGCCAGGATGTTTTTTGAGACAAGTTTTCACACTGTAGCCCAGGCTAGCCTGAACTCACTACATAGCACAGGCTCAGATTTGTGACACTATTCTTTCCTCAGCTGCCCAAGCACTGGGATTACAAGCGTGAACCATTGCTTGGCTCATGACTCCTTTTTTAGAGACAGAAACTGAGACCCAGACAGGCTGAATGGTGACTCCTCCAAAATGTCCCACCTGCTAGTCATGCCAACCCAGACAGACTGCACCAGACCCCCCCCCCCCAGCTCTTAATGCTGCCCTGTGAAGGAAAGGGGAAACTTTGCCAGAGAGGACACTGAACTTCTGTGTCACTTGTCCCCGCGCCTTGGAAGCAGAGTCCTTCCTTCTGCCTGATGCCAACCTCAGCAACCGCAAATGCCACTGTGCCAGAGTGTCTGACTTCTGAAGGCCACCTCAGCTGGCCCGACCCTGGTGCTGCAGCCCGGAAAAAGGCCGATATCCTCAGCGACTGCCAGGTGCTCACCTCCATCTCGGTGCTTACAGTCCTGCAACCCCAAGTCCCCCCTACCCCTCCACACATTCACCCTGAAAGCTTTCCCAGACAGACAGTGCCTGCAGTAAGGCAGCGGTTGCCACCCAGGTGGCTCCTCTAGGGCCGGGCCTAGAGTGAGCTCTGAGTACATGGCACTTCCTTGTGTGGCTGATCGTTCCTGGGTGATAGAGATAGCCGAAGTACAACTTAGAGTGAAGCTGGGGACAAGTCAGCCCGCCCCTGAGTCTTCCTTTCTTTGTGTGCTTTGACTGGTTGGGCTACAGGGACTCTGGGCCATTTTCTTTCCTAGAGTCTGTGTTTGGTTACAGATACCAAAAGCAAGTCTTTATGGAGCTTCGGGCACTGCTTTCCCAAGCTGGCTAGGGTTTGCCTACTAAAAGAAAACTAAGATGAAAAATGGTAGCAAAACAGTTCAGGGAAGGCAGCTATGGAGTGGCAAGCTCCTGCTGTCCCAGCTACCCAGGGGAAGCAAACGGACCACCAGAGGTCAGGAGTTGGAGCCAGCATGGACAACGTGGACAGACCCTTCAGTCACCGAAGCACAAGCTCTCAAAGACGCTGTGACGCTGAGGGGAACTGAGGCTCCTCCTCAAAGTCACATGATGTGATGATCGGAGGGGCTGAAAAGACAAGAATGAGTGACTCTAAAACAGGACTCTGTCCAAGACGCACAGCCGCTGCTCTCGGCTGCCTTCCTTCACATGTGCTGGAAACTGTGTCCTGTCCTGTGTAGTGTGGACAACGATGGTGTCAGTCAGGCTCACACTCTAAATCCACACACAGATATAGCTCACACTATGGAAAGCCCTCTCAGAGTAGGTGTGTGTGTGTGTGTGCATGCGTGTGTGCATGTGTGTGTGTGTGTGTGTGTGTGTGTGTGTACACACAAGGCAGGGAGAGGATATACAAGAGATCAAGGAAGACTGAGAAGCAAAAAAAGACAGAATGGCTGAAGGGATGGAGGGAGGGAGGGAGGAGGTCACACACAGAGTAATGAGGGTGACAATAATAACAATAACACGGCTAACACAAATGCTGCCTTTTTTTTTTCCTTCCAAGCTGAATGTGAGCCGGAGCAGGGCTGAGGGGATTAATCTCTTAAAAAATAAGTGCCGTGTGAGGAGACAGGCAGTGATTAAGGTTTTAACTGATCAGTCTGCATCTGACAGTGAACCAGCTATTATCTTAACGGAATCAAACGAACATTCAAAGCCGCGCTCAGCCCCAAACATGAAAGGAGATGTCATCTCCTGGCAGCTGGCAAGCCGCAGGGGGAGCTGGGGGAAGAGAGGGATGGAGGAAAGAGGTGATGGGGGACAGGGAAGGGAAAGAAAAAGAAAAGAGAGGGAGAGAGGTTTTGTTGAGGCTCCATTGCCCCCCACACACACACATACACCTCACTTTCACACACACACACACACACACACACACACACACACGCCATATTTGTGTGGTGCCCTCAAAACACAAAGTCTTCTGTGTCTGCCCAATCTCCCCCCCCCCAAAAAAAAACCTGTGAAGATGGGGCCAGAAGAAAGCAGAGGCAGAGGCTGGGGGAGGGAGATTAGAGGCTTGAGCTAGGGAGCCCAGAGCAGGCAGGGCTCCTGCGCCTCTCCTTCCCTGTGGCTCCAGAGCAGGGAAGGCTCAGCAAAGAGTTCATGAATGAATACAGAAAAAAAGGAAATAGGAGTGAGGGGAAAGGAGGGACAGGGGAGTAGAATGAGAGGGGTGAGACAAAGAGAGGGCTGAAGAGCTAGGACAGAGAGAAAGGGAAGAAGGAGGAGGAGGAGGAGGAAGAGGAGGAGGGAAGGGAATGGGTGGGAAAGGATGTAAGAGAAGAGGAGAGAGTATATTTCTTTTTTTGTTTTGTTTTTGTTTTTGTTTTTGTTTTTTTGAGACAGAGTCTCTCTGTGTAGCCTTGGCTGTCCTGGACTCACTTTGTAACCCAGGCTGGCCTTGAACTCACAGCGATCCACCTGCCTCTGCCTCCCGAGTGCTGGGATTAAAGGCGTGCGCCACCACGGCCGGCAAGAGTATATTTCACTAGGCATTGAGACCCATTTTCCCCATCATTTGTCCCAACAACCCACAGTGGATGCCATCATAACCTTGACCAGACAGGTACAGCGCATGCTTTCAGCTCCTCTGCTTACCAGAGATAATTTGAGCAGGTTTCTCTCCTGCTCAGATTTCTCAAAGCATCGCTCCAGATGGAGAGACAGAAGCCCAGAGAAGAGAAGCAGGAAGAGCTCCAAGGGCGATGCTCCCTGAGCGTCCTCTCCCTCTTGAAGGAAAGACGTTTTCTTGTCATTCCCACCCTCCAGAAACAAGAGCACCAATGAGGACATTTTGGGGATGCCCAGAGCCTAGATCTTGGGTCCTGACCAATGATTGGCACGTAAGTGTCTGATGCTTCCCCACCCCCACCCAGAGTTGAAGCCCAGGGCCATGTGCAACGCCAGACAAACATCTTACCACTGAGCTCCACCCTCAGCCAAAGTGTTTATTAAAAGAGGGAATTTGGGAAGGGTGTGGGCCCAGGGTTGAATGGGGACAGCTGGAGCCAGCCCCACCCGACTCCTAGCCGGACTACGGCTTTACGGCTATCTGGGCCAGGAAGAGAGCATCCAGGTGTCAGGAACCTCAGAAAGAGGGACACCTGCTAGAAGCTGTCTGATAATCCCAAAGGTTGTTGTCTTGCCTCCACATGCATGACATGACACACATACACAATAAATAAATGAAGAAACAAGCAAAGAAACATCAGAGCTGGAGGCTCGGCTCAACATTTAAGAGTACTTACCGTTCATACAAAAGACCTAGGCTGGGTTCTCAGCACCCACATGGTGGTTCACAAGCATCCACAACTCCATTTCCAGGGCATCTGATGCCCTCTTCTGACCCCCATGGCATGGCAAGCAGGTGGTGCACATATATACATATAGGCAAATACTCACACACACAAACTAAAATAAATATACATGTACATATATATATATATTAAAGAGTATATATAAGAAAATGCATATATATTAAAAAGAAGTATACAAACTTGGAAGAGACAGAAAGAACACAGCATAAAACCAGGCACAGGGCCATATGCCTGTCATCCCACATTTGTGTGGCTAGAGGCCAGCCTGTCTCGGGAAAAAAAAAAAAAAAAAAAAAAAAAAAAAAAAAAAAAAGGCAGAGGGGCCTGGAGAGCTGGTTTAGAAGTTAAAGGCACTGTCTGTTTTTCCAAAGGACCCAGGTTCAAATCCCAGCACCCACATGGCAGCTCACAACCATCTATATATCCTGTCCCAGGGGATCTAACACCCTCTTCTGGCCTCTATGAGAACTAGGCATGCACACAGTACACTGATATTCATGTAGACAAAACACACACACATAATTTTTAATGAAAGGGAAAAGGAAAAATATGAGAAGAGAGAGAGAGAGAGAGAGAGAGAGAGAGAGAGAGAGAATATGACATATTTGAAAAATTAGAAAACGTGACACCCACGGGCCACTGTGTATGAGACAATCATTTACCTTGCTTCCTTACTCTTGCTGCCACGCTTACTAACTTGAGGAGACAGCCGTTCCTAAGGGAAAACAGACAGTTGGTGCTCCCTCTTTTCCCTTCATCACACACTCAGACTCTGACACACACACACACACAGAGAGAGAGAGAGAGAGAGAGAGAGAGAGAGAGAGAGAGAGAGAGAGAGAGAGAGAGAGAGAGAGAGAGAGAGAAGAGGACGAGGAGGAAGGAGAGAGGAGAGAGAGAGAAATACACTTTACAAGAAGGAAGCCGAGGCAAAGACAGACCAAGTCACCTGGAAACATGGAGACGTATACAGAAATAGGCAGTTAGGGTCTGCAAACTCTCCTGCAGCCACGCTCTGCCATTACATACCCTGCCACTTGAGGGCGCCCTTTCACTTCTTGAGGCTTTCTCTGGCCCCGCCCCAAACCTGCTTGTCCTCCAACTTCACGGACCTGTTATCCGTTGCCTTTCCTGGACTCCCCGATTGCACAACGCCTCTGTTTATTTTATCCTCGGAACCACATTATTTATTATCAGGAGCACAAAGGGTGTTTGTTTGCCATTAGTCACTCCATTCCCACCACCAACAGTTGCCTGGCAAGATGCTAGACATAAGAGTAGACTGAAAAATGACACCCAGCAACATGAGAGTTCTTACTATGTGGCCTTCTATTGTGGTTACTGACCAAGAATTGGTATCAGTGACTCAGCTAGCTAGCTAGCTAGTTAGCTTCCGGGCTAGCTTCAAACTTACCATGTAGCAGAGGGTACCCCGGAGGAACTTCTGATCCTCCAGTCTCTGGCTCCTAAGTACCATGACTTGAATCAAGAGCCACCATGTGAAAAAAAAAAAAGAGAGAGAGAGAGCCACCATGTGTAGTCGGGCGTGGTGGTGCATGCCTTTAATCCCAGCACTTGGGAGGCAGAGGCAGATGGGTCACTGTGAGTTCGAGACCAGCCTGGTCTACAAAGCAAGTCCAGGACAGCCAAGGCTACACAGAGAAACCTTGTCTCTAAAAACCAAACCCAAACCAAACCAAACAAACAAAAAACCAAAGAGCCACCATGTGTGGTTTAGGGGGTATTGGAGATGGAAACTAGGCCTTGTGCACTCTACCAACTGGGACTGTTTGCCCCACCCCTGGTGCTTTTATCCTCATTGATGAGAACACAGGGGGGAAGATCACCTGTGTTTTCTTGCTCAAGGTCACACAGGACATGGTGGGCTAAAGATAATATTGGCAGAAGAGGCCTCAAGGAGGCCCAGAGAACAGGAAACTGAGGCAGGTACCTCTGTCAGTTTTACATATGGCCGCCTCAGCTTCTGCCTGCAAGAAGGAAAGAATGGAAAAGGAGCCTCCCCGCCAAGTCAGCCATGCACAGGGTCTCAAGGATGGCCTTGAACTTTGATCCCTCCTCCCTTCTCTGTTTTCCCAGTGCTGGGCACACTTCACCCAGGTTTGGGGGGTGGGTTATACAGCAATAGGAAACCCAAGCTGGCAGATTTGGTATTCCCAGGTAGAGCCATAAAGCTTCTGAGGCTGACTTGCCCAAGGCCCTGTGGGTCTGTAGGTGGGGATTAGGAGTCAAGGTTAGGGCGCATACCCTGCCACTCCAAGTGCAGAAACAATGAATTATTGCAACAGCGTGTCCTCAGTTAGGGATGGAGGCACAGCCAGGTCTGTATGAAGTGGGTGTCTAGAAACAGCCGCTGACAAGCAAGGCACTCATCTTATTCAGGGACATCTGTGTCCTGCTGCACACCATGGAAGGATGGGGCAGCTGCGTTCCAGCTGTTCACCGTGAGTCTACAGCAGGAGATCTCAGTGGGCAGGGTGGGCCCTAAAAGCCCAGGGTCTGGACATCACTGTGGATCTGACTTCTCTACATGACTTCCACAGAAACTTTTTTTTTTTTTCCCTTACAATACATTTTCTTAGGACTGGAGAGATGGCTCAACAAGTTGAGAGAGCCTGCTGCTCTTCCAGAGGACCTGAGTTCGGGTCCCAGGAGAGACACAGCTGCCTGTAACTCCAGCTCTGGGGGATCCAGTGCCCTCTTCCAGTCTCCACAGGTACTAAACATATGTGGCACATGTGCACCCACGCACGCACGCACACGCACACACACACACACATACACACACACAAATTTTAAGTCTTTATTTAAAAGGGATGGCTGGAGAGATGACTCTGAGGTTAAGAGTACTTACTGCTCTTGCAGGACCTGGGTTCAGTTCTTAGAACCCACATAATGGCTCACAACCACCTGTAAATCCAGTTCCAAGACGGAATGCACATGGGAGGACAGGAGGAAGGGAGGGAGAGAGAGAGAGAGAGAGAGAGAGAGAGAGAACCACCTCACACAGCACACACACAACCACAGCACACAGCACACACACAGTCACCTCACATAGCATACACACACACACACAAAGCCACATCACATAGCACACACACACACACACACACACACACACTCATACACACAACCACATCACACAGCGCACACACACACACACACACACTCATACACACAACCACATCACACAGCGCACACACACACACACACACACTCATACACACAACCACATCACACAGCACACACACACACACACACTCATACACACAACCACATCACACAGCGCACACACACACACACACACACAAAACCACAACACAGCACACACACACACACACATTCATACACACAACCACATCACACAGCACACACACACACACACACACTCATACACACAACCACATCACACAGCGCGCACACACACACACACACACACATTCACACAACCACATCACACAGCGCACACACACACACACACACACATTCACACAACCACATCACACAGCACACACACACACACACACACATTCACATACACAGCCACCTCATACAGCACACATATACAACCACTCCACACCCACAAACACCTTGCATAGCACACACATATGCACACAAGCACAAACATACAACCACCTCACACACACAGACACCTCACACACACACATACACCTCACACAGCATGCACATATACGCACACGCACAGACACACACACACACACACACCAATAAATAAATATAACTTTAAGTGTATTCTGACTTTTTTTTTTTCGAGACAGGGTCTCTCTGTGTAGCCTTGGCTGTCCAGGGCTTGCTTTGTTAGACCAGGCTGGCCTCGAACTCACAGAGATCCGTCTGCCTCTGTCTCCCGAGTGCTGGGATTAGAGGCGTGTGCCACCACCGCCCAGCTGCATTCTGACTTTAAACTACTGAATGAGATCATCTGCTGGCCCTCCCAAGTTTCAGTGACTAAATGGAGTAAATGTGTGGGTGACTTACCCAACGGCTGTGGTTCTCATCTCTGGAGGAGAATTGGGAGCAGGGGACAGGGGGAACTCCATGGTGAGAAATGTGGAATTCAAAGGTCTTCGCAAACCTGGCAACAGGTGTGTGAGGGAATGTGTGGAGGCAGCTAGGCAGCTGCAAGCAAGAGAGAGGCTGCAGAGAGGAGGCTGGGGCAGGGCACAGGAGAGGCTGGGAGAGGAGAGACAGGAGAGCACACAGCCCTGTGCTCACCACAGAAGTCAGCGCGGAGCTGAGGATGCCGATATTCTTAGGAGTGGAGGTGGGAGGGTTTTCTTTTCCTTTTTCCATTTTCATGTGTGTGTATGCATGCTTGTATGTGTGTGGTCACACGCATGTGTAAGGGAGAGCATGCATATGTGTGTTGTAGGGGGGACGGGGGTGCCTTGGAAGCCTAAAGCTGAAATCAGGAGCCATCCTCCATCATGTTTATGCCTTATTCACTGAGGTAGGATTTCTCAAACCCAGAGCACTCTTGCAAGCCAGCTTGCTCAGGGTCTCCACTTCCCAAGGCTAGACTTAGAGGCAGGGAGCCACACCCACCCTGCGTCTCTGTGGGTTCTGGAGATCCAAACCCCAGGTTTTATGCTTGCACATGAGCACTTAAACCTCTGAGTCATCTCATGCCCTCAGATCCTGGTGAGGGGATCTTGAGTTCCGGGCCCTGTTTCAAACATATATGACATAGAAATGATAGCATTCCTAAAACTCCCTAAAACTGTAACGGGGTGAGTAAGTCAGGGGACAAATGTAACCCAGTGCTTGACACTTAGGGGGTGTGTGACAAGTGGCAGCTATGACAACCATTCATAGAAGATCTTTAGTAGAGATGTAACCAGCCCAGAGGTCCCCAGGTGTGCCCTCTAAGTATTCCCACATAACGGTACACACAGCATGTGTGCTTGGGGACAGTGGAGGATTATGAAGCAGAATCTGGGATGGGCAGGGCTCAGGGTGTGACACAGGAACATACAACAGGCATCCATTCATGCAGGGTCTCCCTGGAACTGGGAACAGGCTGAGGGGCAGAGGACCAGAGCTGATCAAGCCCACTAGGGAGTAGACTGGGCTCCTAGAGAGGAGAAAAAGATGAGTCTGGGAGGCTCCAGGTACCAATTCTTATTAGGACACATAAGAAGAGCTGTCCCTTGAACTCAAGATGATCCTTTGTTTAAAACAAAATAGCATTCTAGAATTGATATAAAAGCTCATAACCAGTGAGGCCAGGCTGGTGACTGACCCAGGATGGGGCTATGTAGTAGCCTGGCCCTCCAGGGCTGAAATGACTGGGCTTTGAGTCTTGAATCTGCCACGAAATAATTACACAGTCCCGTGCAAGCTATTGAGCCAGCTGTGCCGAGTGCTGCGGCTGTCATCACCAGCCTCTGATCTGAGGGTCCTTGAGGCCTAGCAAGGGAGACATGCAGAAAAGCTGTGGTGAGTCCAATGTGAGAGGGCCAATGACACATCCCTTCAAAAATGAAGATTTCACTGTCTCCTCAGAGGGGTCTCTGTGGGCATCATCAGGCTACCTTTGTGGAGATTGAGGGGGACCGCAGGGCTCACAGGTGTCTCTCTGTCCTCTCTCACAACCCCTTGCCATCTGCCCTGGCATCCCCGGTCCCCAGGGTCAGGCCATTACAGGTGAGATTTATCACAGCAGGTGTGCAGCATGTCGGTATATTACCCAGGATTATAGACTGTAACAGAACAATCTCCCTAATGTAATTCAAGCTCTCGACATGGCTTATGGCTCCTTAATGTACCTCAGACCGAAGAATTACAGGAACATTCTCCCTCCTGCTCCCCATGTCCCCTCCCTCCCTTCCCTGTCAACCACTAAATGATTTAGGCAATTGCCTGCAGCCGGATCTCCGCATCCAGTCATAAGTCAGCGCAGCTCAGTAAACATGACAGGCCAGGAGCTTTCCCCAGCTTATCACTCGTCCATAGATGGACTCTTCCCTCAAAGAGAACAACTTATGTCCCTGGGATGCTGAGAAGGGTCGTCCTGATATACCGCTGCACACCAAGGTTTGAGCAAGCCCCCCATCCAAAATGATAGTCATCTGGGCTTCAACACCCTCTAGGCTCCGAAGACAAGCAGAGCCACAGAATAATGTTACCACCAGGATGCTAAGGCCTAAGTACCCTGATCTGTGAACTGACCTTGTGAACTCACACAACACAGACAGAAGGTCCTCTCCTGATAATAGGCAGTGTCTGAGGTTTATTGAGCATTTTGCTAAGCACCAGGCATTATACCAAGCACTTTAAGCAATCTATCCATTTAACACTTCCAACAATGTTTGAGTAGGGACTCTTAGTCTCCATTTTATTAAGAAAACTGAGGCTCAGACAGGTGGGAGGAAGCTGCCACAAGTCCAAGGAACTGGTTCCCAGTGCCTGCCTACGGGAATCTTCTGTTCTTGTCAGTGCTAGGCTTTATGGTGCCTGGGAAACCACACACACACACACACACACACACACACATCCACACATCCCCATTCCCCCTGCCTGTCACTGGTCACTTTGAATCTCTAAGAAGGATCACCTGCAAAGCCATTGTCTCTCCGTGTGGGCAGTAATAAGAGAAAACGCAGGCAAAGCGGACATAGAGCTCAGTTGCTGGAATGCTTGCCTAGCATACATGATGCATGGCAAAAAGCTGGCATGGTGGTGCACACGATCGATTCCAGAACTTAGATCAGAAGTTCTTGGCTATATACTGAGTTTGAGGCCAGCCTGGGCTATACGAGACTGTTTCAAAAAGGAAGAGGAGGAGGAGGAAGCGGGAGAAGAGGAAGAGGAGGTGGGAGCTGATAGTCCAGGCGCTTTGTCTGCTTTGTCTACAATGTTGATGTACATGGGGCAGAGCAGTGGGGGGGGGGGGGCGGTGATGGAGAATTGGTCAGAAGTTTAGCAGTCACCTGTCTCTGGCTTTTAGGAAGCCCTGAACTGGGAGAGAGGCTGCAGTGCTCTATCATAGCCATCTTTTGAGGCCTCTGGCGGGAGGACGGGGCCACGCTGCCAGGTTTATGAAGGAGTCCCCAAGGCCCTTCCAGCGAGATGCTCTGTGTGAAGCCCTACTTCCTTCCTTAATTTGTCCTTTTGGTCTCCTCCAGCTCAGGCAAAGTACTGTAGTTCCATAAGGTGCCACGAGGGGGCGCCATCATTTGACTGTCAGGTCAGCAAGGATGCCAACTCACCCGGGGGCCCCAAGATCCAGACTGAAATAGGAGGTTGGGGGACCCAGAAAGGGGGCTCTAAGACAGAAAGACTGTATTCTACATTCCTGAAGGACAGAGACCTGGCTTTAGGTGTTCCTTCTCTTCCTCAGTCTCGTGGGCGTGGTGAGGTGATCCCCTCTGACACTCAGTCTGATTCACTATGCCAAAGGGCAGATGGACCAACCTATCCTTTAGAGTAGTAAGGATTGAGGTTCCCAGAGGTCCAAGACTGACATGGGGGTCACTCAGCCAACCCCTAGCAGCGCTGCTAATAGCCTAAGAGCCTGTGTTTCCTAACTGCCGGCCCAAGGCTCCTTCTCAAGTCCTGGCCTCTTCTAGGACTTGCACTAGGCAGAGAACACTATAGAGGGGAGGGAGGGAGGGACGGGAGGAAGGGAGGGAGGGAGGATGGGTGGGTGGGTGAGTGGATGGATGGGCAAGCCCTGTGGTCTAGGTTACAATCTCCCTTGGAGAAGTCTCTGTTTTGTGCTGGTCCACAGGGCACAGAGCTGAATAAGGTCTTAGCTTCACTGTCCGCCCTTCCCTAGTCACAACCTTCTCCTACCAGGAGACTCTCAAAGCAGAAGGCAACTGACACGGAGTCCAATTCCTAAACATACATGGGTGAGTAGCTGGCTCATCCCAACAACAGGCACCTCCTATGAGTCCTGCTGGTGGGAGATGGAGATTTCTTTCAAAGCCTCTAATCTTGGGCTAGGAGTGCAGCTCAGATGGCATAGGGCTGGCCAGGGATGCACTAGGCCCTGTGTTCAGTCACCAGCACCACAAAAACTAAGTAGAGTGGCGCATACCTCAAATCCCAGCTACTGG
This sequence comes from Acomys russatus, assembly GCF_903995435.1. NCBI lineage: Eukaryota > Metazoa > Chordata > Mammalia > Rodentia > Muridae > Acomys > Acomys russatus. Next base: position 9,849,614 of record NC_067147.1, read on the forward strand.
GAAGTTCTAGGTCAACCTCAGTTAATAAACACAGAGAGTTAGAGGCCAGCCTTCAACATATGAGAGCGCATCGTGGTTTTTTTCTTTCTTTCTTTCTTTCTTTTTTTCTTTTTTTTTAAAAGATTTTTATTTGTTATATATACAGTACTCTGCCTGCAGGCCAGAAGAGGACACCAGATCTCATTATAGATGGCTATGAGCCATCATGTGGCTGCTGGGAATCGAACTCAGGACCTCTGGAAGAGCAGTCAGTGTTCTTGACCTCTGAGCCATCTCTCCAGCCCCCTCATCTTGGGTTTTCAAAACAGGGTTTCTCTGAGTAGGTCTGGCTGTTCTGGAGCATGCTTTGTAGACCAGGCTGGCCTCAAATTCAGAGACCTGGCTGCTTCTGCCTCCTAAGAAGACACCATCTTAAAAAAAAAAAAAAATCAAAGCTGCTGTCTTGGTAGCTCCTGCTTTAGAAGGAAAAGACAGAATTCAGTGTGGAAATATGCAGCGTGCAATATGGTGACAAATGCTACTGGGCACAGGAGAGCAGGGCGGGTGGCATGCACCTCCTGCTATGAAGGCTGAGTGACAGGTGTGTCCACTGGAGGATTTTAGAAAGAAAACAGACTTTATCTGACTTCAGTTACAAAATAACCATCTGTTGGGGGTGATGCTGAGGGCAAGAAGGCACAAAGACAGGTTGGGGCATTGCAGTGGCTGGGAATGTTGCTTGGCTGACCAAGTGCTTGCCTAGCATGCATGGCACCCTGGATCTCATCCCCAGAACTGCACAAACCAGGTGTGGATGGTGGTCCTAGCACTTAGGAAGTAGAGGTGGGAGGATCGGGAGTGTAACGTCATCCTCAACTATATATCCAGATGGAAATCAGCCTGGAAGACAAAAGACCAAGGGTGGTGAGGAGAGAAGGAAGGAATAGGGAGAGGGGGAGAGGGGGAGGGAGAAGGGCTGGAGAGATAGCTCAGCAGCTAAAATTAGCACATACTGTTCTTGTGGAGGACCCTCACTGAGTCCCCAGCACCCAGGTGGGACTGAGTCCCCAGCACCCAGGTGGGATGGCTCACAGCTATCTGTGACCAACTCCAGGATAGTCAATGGCCTCTTCTGGCCTCCAAGGGCAATTGTTCATGTGTGTGTGTGTGTGTGTGTGTGTGCACGTGCACGCACGCACACCCACACACCCACACACACTTAAAAGCAAAACTTTTTTTTAAAAAAAGATTTATTTATTTATATGATAATGCACACCAAAGAGGGAATCAGATTCCATTATAGATGGTTGTGAGCCATCATGTGGTTGCTGGGAATTGAACTCAGGACCTCTGGAACAGACAGTGCTCTTCACCTCTGAGCCATCTCTCCAGCCCACAAAACCTTTTTTTTGGGGGGGGGGGGTTGAGACAGGGTTTCTCTGTGTAGCCTTGGCTGTCCTGGACTTACTTTGTAGACCAGGCTGGCCTCGAACTCACAGCAATCTGCCTGCCTCTGCTTCCGGAGTGCTGGGATTAAAGGCATGCGCCACCAAGCCCAGCTCCCCCCCCCCACTTTTTTTTTTTTTTTTTTTTTTTTTTTTTTGGTTTGGTTTTTCGCAACAGAGTTTCTCTCTGTTAGCCTTGGCTGTCCTACACTTGCTTTGTAGACCAGGCTGGCCTTGAACTCACAGAGATCAAGCCTGCTTCGGCCTCCCTGAGTGCTGGGATTAAAGGCATGCGCCACAACGGCCTGGCTCACAAAACCTTTTTAAATAAACAAATAATTTGTAAAAGAAAGATCTGGAGCCAGGAGGTGGCGGCACAACGCTGCCTTTAATCCCAGCACTTGGGAGGCAGAGGCAGGCTGATCGCTGTGAGTTCGAGACCAGCCTGGTCTACAAAGTGAGTCCAGGACAGGCAAGGCCACACAGAGAAAGCCTGTCTCAAAAAACAAAAAAACAAAACAAAAAAAGAAAGAAAGAAAAAAAGAAAAGAAAGAGCTGGAGAGGTGGCTCGGAGACTAAGAAGACCTACTGCTCTTACAGGGAAGCCAGGCTTGAGTCCTAGCACCTACATGGAGGGTCACAACCATCTGTAATTCCAGCTCCAAAGATCTGACCTGTTTCTGGCCTCCCCAGCTCCTGCCTGCCCGTGGTGCTCCTAACCTTATGGGAGCACACAGACAGCATTCTTTTAAGAGAGGAAAAGTAAAAGGAAGAACGTAAGGAATCAAGGCCATAGGGTAGCTTGGCGCAGTGAGCTACAGGAAAAACAGCAGACTCTGGCTTTCTTCTGGAGGCAAAATAAACTTGGTAAGGACCCCCACGATCGTCTGGAGACACAGGGAAGGAGAGTTTACCCTTTCCTGAAGTAAAAGTAAAAGTGGTAAGGAGGGGTGGCGGTAGAGAACGGGGACCCATGTTTTGAAGTGGAGTGGAGTCTGAAAGGCCTACAGGAACCGGGATTCTTGGGTCTTCAGGTCGCAGAGTAGGACAGACACTAAAAGAGCAAAGCCAAAAAACTCGGGTCTCGGGGGTCCCGACGGAACTCTTTCTCCAGTAAAGAGAAAGCAAGTTCTCACTCACACACAATGGGCAAGTGGGATTTAACTGCCCGAAAGTCACGGCGCAAAAGAGGAATTACGGTAACTCAACGCCTGGCTCTGCGACGGGAGCTGCTGCGAGAGCTGAGCTCGCCCACTAGGCCAGGCGCCCAAAACTTGGGCGCAGTGGAGGGGCCCAGGGTTCGTCGCGGGTGGAGCTGCGGCTGCTAGGGATGAGGGGGCGTGATCTCCTCTGAGATCTGGATTTCTTCTCTGTCCCTTCAATGGTCTTCACTCATTTCCTAGAGCCATTTACTTAACCTTGTAGATCGGCCTCCTGGAGCTAGCCAGGAAGGACAAGGGAAGACCGCCGCCTTCTGCCTAACCCACTGGTGCAGTCCCAGGCTCCGTCTCCCAGCTCTCCTGGGTGTCAACCAATTCCTTGGATTCCAAGTGGCAGTGTGAGAACTGGGAAGCCGTGGAAGTGCACCCTCCTCGATTTCAGAAGAAATCAAAGAGAGAGGTAACCTACCTAAGGCCCCACAGTGAACCTGGGAGCTGTGCCAGACTCCCAGTGTCTGGGGTTCCGAACCTCTTGGCTGTCCAATGAGCACTGGAGATCCCACGGTGCCAGGGGAATCAAAGGACTTCAGCTCCAGGTTTACCAGCCCTGTGTTTGAGCTCAACAACTTCCTATCCGAGATAAAAAAAAAAAAAAAAAAAAAAAAAAAAAAAAAAAATATATATATATATATATATATATATATATAATCGCTCTTGCCCTGCCTTCCTGTCCTATAGATGGACAAACGATTTTTTTTTTAAAAGCAACAGCTGTTCTTGACGAACGTGGCACTGTCCTAGACTCCTGGCACCAGGCCTTGTGTCCTCCCAGCTTTGTAAAGCACGCCACCTCTCTAGCCATTGAGAATGAGGGGATTAGTGGGAGGGACAGACCAGAGTAGGGCAGTCAGGCCCGAAAGAAGCCCCAACACAAAGCCACGGTGTCTGCCCGGCCCCCAGGGACTCAGGGGTCAGTGACAAGGGCCTTGGAGGAGGAGGAGGAGGAGGAGGAGGAGGAGCAGGGAAAGCGGAAGTCCCCGCTCTGAGGCCCCACTACCCCCACCCCTGCCGGCCCCGGGGCAGGTGAAGAGAGACCAGGCTCTGCTCCAGGTGGCAGGGCAGAGACGGGGGTGGGGGAAGACCGGGCAACAATAGCACTTTTATTTGGGACTGTTGGGTTCAGAGCGGGTGGGCGGAGGAGGAGGACGCCGACCGGGCCGCGGGGGAAGGCACCGACCGCAGCATCTGGCTACACACCTGCTCCTACTTAACCCTGTGCGTGCCGAGCGCCGAGTTGGTCCAGGGCAGCCTAACAGGCTGCGGAGACCCAGACTTCGCCTGGGAGACACCTCCCTCGGGCCCTTGGCCAGGCTTGGAGATTTCCAGGAGTAGGGAGAGACCCCTAAAAGGGATCCCTATAGAAACAGAACTTCTGATGCGCCCGGTTGTGTCCTTGGACCCCGGTGCGACGCAGCAGGCTGGAGAGCAAATCCGGGTGGCTTTAGGGGGGAGGCGAGGACCCCCTGCTGTCCTAGGGCCATTCCGGGAAGCCGGCTTTCCCAAGGCCTTGCGGCGACCAGGGTCCTACCAGGCGGGGGACTCTGAATAGGCCACGGCGCCGTCGCGCGGCAAGCTTCCCGGCTCAGCGCTGCAGGTGAGCCCGACGCCCCGCACACTGAGCCTCGCGGACGCCCCCTGCCTGTGGGGAGGCTAGAGTCCCGTGCTGCACCTGCCCGCACCCGGGACCCACTCCCACCTCCCAAGCTCGCAGGTCCACGGTGCCCTCGGGCCGCCCCGAGGCCTGGCACGCTGACTCGCTGCACAATTCGAGCTTGTTTGTAGGCGGAGGAGCTGAGCCGGGTGCGGCGGCCCTGAGCCAGCCCACTGATCCCATAAAATATTATTTGTGTTTAAAAATTCCAGTAATTGGCTATGCAGCCGCTTTTTCCGAGCCCCGTGCCAAGTGCAGTAAAAATTCGCAGTCCAGCCGGAGTTATTTTCATCATGCAAATTCCCATTTTCTGTAAACAGAAAGGCCCACCCCACACACCACCACCACCACCATCCTCTGCGGCTGCAACCAGAGAAGAAAAGTTAGGACGTTAGTCAAACTGGTCTCAATCCTGGAGTTACCTGGGTGATTGGAGAGCAAAATTCAGGTAATCCCCCCAATCGATATCCCTTGAAGACCACCGCCTGGACTCTCGTGGGTGAACTTTCATTTCCTCAACTTTTTCCTCTTTCCCTATCTGAACAACATATATCATTAAATCATAAAATTGACATTTTTGTTTGTTTGTTTGTTTAAAAAATAACTTTTGCCGGGCATGGCGGCGCACGCCTTTAATCCCAGCACTCGGGAGGCAGAGGCAGGCAGATCGTTATGAGTTCGAGGCCAGCCTGGTCTCCAAAAGCGAGTCCAGGACAGCCAAGCCTAACCAGAGAGACCCTGTCTCAGAAAACAAACACTTTTATTTGGGGGGGGGGGGGCGATTGTCAGAAGGACAGCCGGGTTTTGCCTTCCACACTCTGGGTCCCAGGAATGGACCTTAGGTCATCAGACATGGCAGCATGGGGCAGCCCCATTTCTCCACTTTTCTCACCTTGAGGCCCAGCGCAGAGACCAGCTTCCTCAAAGTCACACAATATATTAATGCTCGGGCCAATGCGTCTGGGACAGAGCCCCACACCCTCCGTGGGGAGAGACTGACTGATGGTAGGCAAACTACTGCGGGGGAAGACTGCAGCTCGAAAAGTGCCCACTTCCTGCCCTTGCCTGGAGGGAAGGGGGATGCGGGGGGAGGCGTGGTGCGGGGAGTCCCAGGCCGGGCCTTGGAAACCCTGAGTAATGGACAGGGGCCTCTGCCGGACTCCGCCCAGAGGTGGTTGCTGTCTGCTGCTGGGAGCCACTGTGAAGGAAAACTACTCACAGGGGTGGGGTGGGGGGAGGTGGGGGAAGACACACAGGAAACGGATTGTTTTTAAGCAGAAGCAGAGAGGGGGAAAGAAAGTAGTAACACTTTGTTGCCGGTGATCTGTATTATTTGCGATAGCTGAGGACCTACTGTTTATAAGACACTACTTTCCATTTGTGTCACCTAACTTGCTTCCCACTTAGCAGAGGAAGGATACTGAGGCCCTAGATGAAGTCAGTTGCCCAAGTTAGCCAGTAAGGAAATCCCAAGTGTTCACACCCACTTTCCCATACCTACCCCCCACTCCCAGCCTTTGTGGGCGGGCCTCCTTTGGCCTGCACTTGCCATGACATCAAACCCTAGACCTTTCTTCCCACTTAACATTCCTAGCTAACCCGGGGGCTGGGGGAGGGGCAGGGACGGGGAGGTGGGTAGCAGACACCTGTAATCCCAGCACTCAGGGAGGCAGAGGCAAGTGGATCTCAGTGAGTTTGAGGCCAGCCTGGTCTACAAATCGAGGGAGTCAGGACAGCCAAGGCTACACAGAGAAACCTTGTCTCGGAAAAAACAAAAGATTCCCCAGATGGGCTAGCTGCTATGCTGAGCTTGATTTCCTACCTCTGGCCAATATAAAGAGGGAAGGAAGACAATAAAAGAACCACATGGGCATAGTTGGTAGTCCCGCCATCCCCATGCACACCTCCAAGCCAATCATACCCCCTAAAGCCCCATAGCAGAGACAGAAGGCTGGCAGATGGGGATCCAGGCTGCTGGCATCTCAGGATGACCTGGGGGGCCCATGTGCACAAATCTTGCCACTTCTTCACGTCCCTGCTCAGAAGTCAGCTCCAAAGCCTAGGATTCCAGCTGCCCTGCTATTGACATTTAGGTCCTCTGTGCCTCTTATTCCAGTACTCAGGAGACTGAGGCAGGAGGATAGTGAGTTTGACACCCAACCTGGCCTATCAAAGAGACTCTAGTCAAAAATAAAAGAAATAAGCCAGCCATGGTGGCTCACGCTTTTAATCCCAGCACTCGGGAGGCAGAGGCAGGCGGATTGCTGTGAATTCGGGGCCAGCCTGGTCTACAAAGCGAGTCCAGGACAGCCAGGACAACACAGAGAAACCCTGTCTTGAAAAACCAAAACAAATAAAATAAATATAAAATAAATAAACTACACCTAAACCAGACTCTTGTAGTTCAGTTTAATTTAGTGAACACCCTAAGTTTATCATCAATGTCTAGAATCACTCTCAATGCCAGACACAATAGCGCCTGCCCAAGATCCTAACCCTGCAAGGCAGACAGACCGTAAGTATCAGATTAACTTGGGCTACATAAGGAGATCCGGCCTTAGAAACAGCCAGGCATGGTGGTGCATGCCTTTAGGCCCAGCACTTGGAGCCAGGCAAGTAGATCTCTGAGCTTGAGATCACCCTAGACTACATAGCAAGTTTCAGACACCTATGGCTACATCACGAGACACTGTTTCAAAAAACAAACAAGCCAGGCTGTGGTGGCACACACCTTTAATCCCAGTACTGGGAGGCGGAGGCAAGTAGATCTCTGTGAGTTCAAAGACAGCCTGGTCTACAGAGTGAGTTTCAAGACAGCCAGGGCTACATAGAAACTCGGTCTCTAAAATAAATAAATAAATAATGAAAAACAAACAAAAATAAAAAGAGGAGGATATAGCAAGTTACTCTTACAAGGCCCCAAATTTGGGAGTCCAAAGCCAGAGCACTGTTGTAAGCTTGAGGGCAGTTTGGTCCACATAGTTGGAGGCCATTTTAAAAATGTTTTTAAAAACAGAAAAACAAGGAGATTGTTTTTTAGAAAAACAAGGTTGGGTGCGGTGGCGCACGCCTTTTAATTCCAGCACTCGGGAGGCAGAGGCAAGTAGATCGCTGTGAGTTTGAGGCCAGCCTTATCTACAAAGCAAGTCCAGGACACTCAAGGCTATCCAGAGAAACCCTTTCTTGAAAAAACAAAAAACAAACAAATAAAAAACCCAACAACAACAAAAAACAAAATAAAACCTAAATAAACAAATCTGGACCGTGTGATCCAGATGGATCTGGGGAGTGTGGAAGGTCCTTGTCCATCTCTGACTACAGTGTCCAGGTAAGGACATCTAGGGAAGAAGAGGGACCGTCGGTCCAGCCAGGTAGGAGGGCAGTTCCTGAAGGTGGCCAGACGTCTACAGAGGTGTGGGGACTCTTCTTAAGGGTAAAAAGAACATGAGAAAAAAAAAGCTGGCGGATGCTAGCTTGGGAAAGTAGACATAAAGCCAGCAACCCTTGGGCACCTAGTAATGGCTTTATCCAGGTATCTCCTTATCGCTCCAATTAGACAATTCTTTCCCAGAACTGTACAGAGAGCCACTGCTGGGGCCTGGATGTGGGGTCCAGGGATGTGGTAAGAAGTTCTTTCCTACCCATCTTCCTGCCTAGCCTACTGTCACCCGACTCGTCAGAGGAGAGGGGTCCCCAACTGAGCTGCGGGTTCTGACAACATGCCATCCATTACACAGAGGATCTGAGGAGAGCCTAAAAAGCCAGCTCTAGGAAAGACACTGTGGCTCCTTTGGGTGTGACTCACAAGGATGATGTCACAATGGGCTTGGAGGTGTGGCTCTTACCTTTAAGCTAAGGTAAAGCAGGTTTTTCTCATATCCCCTTCCCTTCTACTCTTGAATGGAGAGGATGGAGTGGCATGGGCACGTCCCATGGCCTGTCAGCCACTGGGCAAGTGACTTCGGAGGTCCGTATCATGGACAGACATGAGCAGAAATTATCTTAAATCCAAATCTATATAGAAATACCAGTTAGAAATATATATATATATATATATATATATATATATATATATATATATAGTGAAGAAAGGCCCACTATGGCTCATTAAGGCTCTTGGTAAGCGTCCCTGACATGCCAGGTACAAGTATAGGTAATGGTAGTTATCAAAGAGAAACGAGGGGTTGAGAGGACTTACTCAAGTATCTGTCTGTCAAGGTGACAAATAGTCCAGGCTTGCTTTGCCTGACGGGTAGAGTTTTTTTGGTCAGGCAGAGGGACTGAGAGCCAGATATGGTGTCACATACCTGTGATTTCCAGACTTGAAAAGCTGTACCAGCAAGGAGAATCATGAGTTTGAGTCCAGCCTAGTAGTGAGATACTGTCAAAAAAAAAGGAAGATGTCATTATATTCTAAGTGGCAAGATCAGCATCTAGCTAGCCTGGCATGGGGAGGTCTAAAGCAGAAATCTGGGGTGAGAGGGTTAGCTAGAGAAAGCAGGGAGATTTGAGTCTTTCTCTTCATGTGAGGTTCCTACTCCCCCACCCCCACCCCGGTTTTTTTTTTAAAGAGGAAAGATGGATGAATTCCATCTTCAATCCTGTGCCCAAGATCCCACCAGTGGACAATATTTGGGACAAAGAAAAAGAAGAGGAAGAGGAAGGGGAGGAGAAAGAGGAGGAGGAGGAGGAGGAGGAGGTAGACCAAGAACAAGAGAAAGAAGATGATGCCAGGTGTGTAAAACAGAGCACCTTCCTTTCTGCCTCCTCCTAGTCCTCAGGCACTGGAGAGCAGCATGGTGGGGTTGACTTGCCACTCCTGTCTCTTCTTCCTGACGCCATTCCTCCTGTTTTGCCCAGCATCAAGACCTTTCTTGGAGTACCGAAGCAGGACTCCATGTGGGGCCTAAGGGATTGGCCCAGGCCCTCCCTAGAGCAAGCCCGGTGGTGGGAAGACTTCTCCCTGCCCCCACTCCGCGGACCCTGCCTCCTCCGGAGCAGACTGAGCACAAAAATGAGGCTCCACCCCCTGCCCTCCCTGACCTCCTGCTTGACCCCTAAAGGCCTGCAGTCGTTGTCGGCATCCAGAGAAGAACCTAGCTGGCTACGAAACCAGCCTCTCATGGAGCCTCCACCAGCTTTCAGATCGAAGACCCCCAAGGCAGTGCCTAGGCTTCCTCCCAAGGTCTCCCCTAAGAGATCCACTGTCCCCAAGGCCTTAGTGTCAATGTGGCCTCCAATAACTGTCAACTCCCGCTCAAAGAGTTCTGCTCTTAAGGAACACACCCCCTCTGCCAAGGAGGCCTCCCATATCCCAAGCTTCTGGGGCAATCCCTTGCCTCACCTTCCTTCAAAATAAATATTTTTGTTACACCGGCAACAGTCTGACTCTGTTTTAGGCCCTTTCAGATGCATTAGCTTGCAGAATGGTCACAATAGTCCTAAAAGATTGAAGCAGAGGTCAGGTTCACACACACACACACACACACACACACACACACACACACACACACACACACACACACCAGGCTCTCCCGTTGGCTAGGCTGATCTCAAAGTTGCTACCCAAACAAGGAAGACCTTGAACCTCTGTTTCACGTTGGAATGCTTGGGTGACAGGCATGCATCCCCATGCCTAGTTTATGGTCTAAGCTACAGCCTGAGCTTTTGGTGGCATCATTCCTGACTGGGAGATTTTACTCTCATGTATTCAATTATGTCAGCATGGACTCAGGGATATTTGTATTACATTAGAACATTTAATGCTGGTGTATTTATTTGGCTGCTCAAGTTGTTCCTATTCTGGTCATGGGGGGTGGGGTAGGGGCGGAGCAGGGAGGCTTCTGCCATTGCATCTTATGTCCCTTGGGCATACTCCTGTCAGCATGAGTTTTAACAAAGAAACACATCTTTTTTGTTATGGTTTGTTTTTTCGAGACAGGGTTTCTCTGTGTAGCCTTGGCTGCCCTAGACTTGCTTTGTAGACCAGGCTGGCCTCAAACTCACAGCAATCTGCCTGCCTCTGCCTCCCAAGTGAAGAAACACTTCTTTTGCCTTGCTTCACTGGAACACTTTCATGTACACTCGAACTATAATGCATTAGGAGGTTAGGCGTGGGGCACATGCCTATAGTCCTGGCATCTTGGGATTAGAGGAAAGAGCATTGCCACAAGTTCCAGGCCAGCCAGGGCTACCTAGGGAAGCCCTGTCTCAAAAGTAAAATCTAGTACTCAAAGCTCATGTATCGCTGACTTTGTGACTGCCCTGTCCTGGTTTAGAATCAGCTGTCTCTCCAATGTACCCTGCTCTCTTCAATTGGAAGCCCCAATGTAGGCATTATGTGTGCTTCTTGTTATTACAGTCAGAGATTTGTGTGTGTGCAGGTGTAATTAGCATGTACAGTTGCATGTGCACATATGTGCATTTATAAGCAGAGGCCAGAGGACAACTCGAGCTATCATTTTTCAGATGTTATCCATCTGTCCATCTTTCTTGTCTTTTTCTTTTTTTTAAAGACAAGGTCTTTTAAAGGTCTAGAACTTGCCAATTTGGCTAGCCAGGCTGGCCAGCGAGCTGCAAGGATCCACCGGTCTCGGCCTCAGCAGTTCAGATTATGAACTCCTGCCACCATGCACAATGTTTTTGTTTGTTTGTCAGTCCAGGGAAACTGGCATGAATCCACCCTGAATTGACAAAGGAAGAAGCTGAGCTCTCAGAGACAAAGGACACCTGTGGTTTTTGTAGCTCCCAACATGCAGAGTGGGGCCTGACTGAGCCCATCCTGCATGAAGTCAACTCATACCCAGTCCTACTGTAGCCATGGGAACTCAGCCTCCCTACCACCCAGGTCTGTGCACCAAGCGTTTGTACTTATTGACCCTTCTCACCGGCCCCACCTTATTTTTTATTTTATTTTATGTGTATGGGCGTTTTGCCTGCATGTGTGTCTGTGCACTACCAGCATGCCTAGTGCCTGGGGAGGCCAGATGAGATCATTGGATCCCATAGAACTAGAGTCACAGACTGTTGTGAGCCACCACGTGGCTCCTGGGAATTGAACTCAGGTCCTCTGGAAGAAGATCCAGTGCTGATGAGCCATGTCTCCAGCCCGACACACACACACACACACACACACACACACACACACACACACACACACACGTTTTGTGGAACCTGGAGCAGCTCCACAAGCCCCATGGACCGTCCTGTCTCTACCTCCAGCACTCGAGGTTTCCTTTTCTTTCTTTTTGACACAGTCTCAAAAACCCTGCGCTGTTACAGCCAACATTTTTTTTTAGGGATTCTGAAGATCTGGACTCAAGTGCTCCTACTTGCATCACATGCGCCATACCCACCGAGCCAGGGGCCCACAGCTAAGCTTGCTCTCTCTCTCTCCTGTCTGTCCCCGGTGGTCCTTCTGCCTCTCTGTCTACACCACCTTCCCCCCTGCCTCCGTGCTTCTTGCAGCCAGCTGTTCCTCTGTCTCTGGCTTCCCTGACTCTGCCATCTTCATCTGTCTATTTGTCCCTTCCTCCATGCCTGACTATTCTTCCCCAGTGTCTCACTGTGTGGTTTTGTCTGGCCTAGACCTCACTGAGTAGACCAGGCTGGCCTTGAACTCACAGATCTTCATGTTTCTTCCTCTCACGCACTGGGATTAAAAACACACCACTATGCCCAACACCATGGCCTGACTTTTCTTTGTGCACATCTAGGTCTGGTCTCTGCCCCCCTCCCATATCTGCCTCCCACTATTTTATTTTATTTTATTCTTTTAGACAGGGTTTCTCTATGTTATCTTGGCCATCCTGGACTTGCTTTGTAGACCAGGCTGGCCTCGAACTCACAGTGATCCACCTGCCTCTGCCTCCCGAGTGCTGGAATTGTCTATTTTTTTTTTAATCCCTCCCTCTTTCCACCTTTCTAAGCCTCCCTTGTGCTGTCCGCTGCTGTCCTCGGGCTCTCCCCTGCCCTTGGGTCTGCCATTGCCCCTGGCTTTCTTCAGGACTTTAGCAAATGTATCCTTTCTGGTCAGGAGCCCGGGAGGAAAGCAGATTTCCCCCAGAGCTGGTTCAAGAATTAGGCTGTCAGGAAGGCATATAGAAAGGCCATTTCTAGAGTCCAGAGGAGAAGCCAGAGGCCGGCCACGCCTAGTGTCCGTACTGCCTGGAAAGGTTAGGAAGGCAGCCCTGTTCTGAGTCCAGCAAAGGCTGGAACCTACAAGAACAGAGGCCTCGGAGGAGTTGCAGACTCCAGAACACAGCCGCTCCAGAGACTCCAGGCTGGTTACACTCCCATCCTCCCACCTTCAGCTTTTCCTACTGGCCACACCCAAGAGAAAGGGGAGCAGCTGGGCCCAGACAGAGGTGAGGAACAGGACAGGAGCATCCTGGAGAAGAGATTGATGGGGTCACCACTTCCCCAAGACCTGGGAGAGCAAAGCCTCCTTGTTATCACCATCTAGGTCTCAGTGCTGCCCCTCATGTCCCTCACAGCCATACATGTCCCTTCCCCAGACACTCTGCTGGTGTTTCACTCAGGATTAAATGTATGTGTCCGAAACCCCAGGATAACAGTTACTTATAGGAAATACAAGTTTACTTCTCTCACAATCAGAAGCCTCATATATAGGAAGATCAGGGGCCTGGCAAAATAGCTGAATGGGTAAATAGGTTGCAGCGCAAGGCTGTGGGCCTGAGTTTAACCCCCAGAACCCACATGAAGATGAGAGAACTGACTCCACAAACCTCTGACCTCCACGCGCATCCCACGACACGTGCATACACCCACACTCACACATTACACACAGACAATTTTGTTTTCAGCTCAGAGTTGGATCTGTAGGTCACCAAGGCCTCAGATTTCCAGGCAGCTCATCTTGAGTCACTTCCTGGATCCGTGGCTTCTACCTCATGATCCAACAGGACGACTCTAGCTCTGGCAACTGGCAACCACACCCACATTTCAGTCATCAACAAAACATCCTCCAAGGATCCCAACTGACACATGAGCTTTAGCCCGACCTGTGTCAAGGTCATGCTGTGCTGCAGAAGGATCTGGAAGATACAGTCTTTCTCCTGGGTGGGAGCACGTACAGCTGAGGGATCGCTGATTCACCGTAATGCTAAGGAAGATGGCGGCTACCAGGGCCAGCTACCAGCAGATCACATGGAGAGCGGGTGGTGCTGCAGAGTTGGGGGTGTTAGGAAAGTGGGGGACTCGAGCTGCCCCTGACCCTTGCCTCTCTTTCTCCAGAAAGCCTCCCTGCAGCTACCTTTCCTTCTGCTGAATGACTCAGTAACAGGCACACACTACTGAAAGCACCACCTGGTCTGCTATGATCTTTCTCCCTTCCCTTTCTCTTCAGCAGAGCAACCTCCAAGCCGTCTCTTCCTCACCCCTGTCCCTTTCCTAGTTTCACCTGTTTCACAGGCCTGCCCTCTCCTGACCGCTCCCACGCTCCCACTTCACAGACACCCTCCTTGTCCCTCCTATGTCACAGACTTGTCCTCTCTTGGCCCCTTCTACTTCTCAGGCCAACCCCTCTTAGCTCCTCCTACCTCACAAGCTCACCTTCTCCTGGCCCCTCCTACTTCCTAGACAACCCCCCCACTCCTTCCACCTCATAGACACCCCTTGACCCCTTCTACTTTACAGATACCCTCTTGACCTCTAAGTACCCCCTTAGCCCCTCCCACTTCACAGGCACACCCTCTCCTGACCCCTCCCACTTCACAGGCACATCCTCTCCTGACCCCTCCCACTTCACAGGCACCCACTCACCAACAGGCCTTAAAAGGTATCATAGACAAAGCAGTTACTGTGTGCTGAACTCATCCTAACTTCCATCACTCCAGAAGACAGATCAGCAAAAGATACTCCTTCCCGTGTGAAAGGTCATACCAGATTCAACTCAAGTCCAAGGCAGGCTGACTTACTTAAGTTAGACCTAGTGGGACTGGGAGAAAGGTGGGGAGCCCTCTTTCCCTGAAGATGCTCTCTTCACCTTTCACACCCTCTAGGGGTCTGGACCACAGCAGGAGGTAGGAAAACCACACCCCTCCTTCAAGTCAGAAAGCAAGAGATGAGGTCAAGGTGTGTGTTGGGCTTACAGGCCAGAGCTCTGCTGTGAGGGTGGTGTGAGAGGAAAGACGGTCAGAGAGTTCAGGGAGAGTGTAAGCACCCAAATTCTGAATGTGTCTGTCCTGCTTTCTGGGGACACAGCTTTGCTCAGGAGGTTGCACAGTCCTCCGGGTAGGAAGAGAGACAGCTATTCTCCCTTCCCAGATCAGCCTGCTGCAGCCCCTTACAGGGCTTCTAGGAGCTGAGACACACGTGGGGGAGAGAAAAGGTCATTACCAAGGAAGAACTAGGTCCCTGTGGGCTGGGAATTGTTGGAACTGTGAGTGCCCCGGAAGTGGTTGGGTCATTCTGATCATTCTGAGGAAGGGGAGAGGCCCCAAGCAGGAAGGAGATCAGGAGGGAAGAGTAGGGAGGTTAGGTCTGAGGGGTTGACTTTTGCAGTCATCCCGGGAAACCTCTTCCTCCATTTCCAAGGACAATATGAAAAGGCAGAAGGTGGGGACATGGGGGTGCCCCTCAGGCTGGCTAGCTACCCCGAGAGTCAGCTAGGACAAGTGGCTGACTCACACCCAACCCTTTCCCCCCCAACGCAGCAGCGTCAAAGGAACAGTGAGGGTCAAGCATTCAAGGTCAACAGGCAAAGTCAGGCAGGTGACTAGCTTCCCAGTGGTCCAGATCGCAGGCTCTGCCCCACCCCTGGCACGGGCGGGTTGACCATGCTACCCATCTCTTTCCACGAATACCTGGTTCAGACCTCATCCCCAGATCTTGCTTCTCCATAGCTGCGTGGCCTTGGGTAAATTGCTTAGCTTAAAGCCTCAGTTTCCCTGTCTCTAAAAACCAGACTTCATAGATGCAGCCAGCCAGCTTTAGTACCTCTCCCATCACCCCCACCTCCACTCCTAACCTCCACCCTGTACCACCCAACCTGGACCCCGTACCACTCTCCCCCCGCCCATCAGCCCACCCCGGCCATAGTGAGACAAAGACAGGTGGGGCTCTGTGAGTTCCAGCCCAGCCTGCACTGTTTAGTCAGGTCTAGGATAGTCAGTGCTACAGTCTCAAAACAAAGGGGAGGTGGGAGGAGTTAGAGAGATAGCTCTTCTCTTGCAGAAGACCTTGGTTTGTTCTGGTCAACACCTACAAGGCTGTTGCTACCCTTAACTTCGATTGGAGGGATCCAGCGCCCTCTTCTGGCTTCTGGGGACTCCAACCACATGTGATGCACATAAACTCACACAGGCCCACACACATAGATACAAAAAAAAAAAAAAAAAAAAAAAAAAAAATTAAGTCATAGCTGTTGGAGCCAGACTAGACTTAAAAGCATCCGGTCGCAAGATACCTGGGAAGCTGCAAGTACCCTCAAACCCTAGCGAGCCCCCTGGAGGAAGCGGGGCGCCAGGGGCCGGCAGGGGTCGCTGTGAGAGCGCGCCCATCTGCACTGGAGTGGCTGCCGGGCGAGAGGGTGCAATCCATCTGTGTGCGGACACCCCCAGCTTTCCAAACTTCCCACCCAATCCGGGACCCTCGAGGGCTTGCGCAACCCCTCTGTGCACTGCAGGGCCGCCGAGGGCCACCCCAGGGCGGGCTGGCCTCCCGCTGCGGGGCCAGGGCCACGACTGGGCGCGTCAACTGGGGCAAATTAACACGTAGCAAAACACCCCAGCACCTGGAGAAACAGGAGCCAGGCTGGGGGAGGGGGCCCGAGCGGGCGATAATTCACCCGGGCGTCCTGCGGCCTCCCGCCGCCCCCCAGCTCGGCCCGCAGCCTCCGGTTTCAAAGGCGGACAAATGGCGCACTGTGCGGCTGTTGAGGCTCCCTCCCTAAATCTTCCTGTCTTCGACTCCGTGTAACCTGAGCCTCCCGCGCTGACCCTCCCCGGGAGGCCTAGGGGGACCGGGAGGGATGCTGGAGGAGGGGAGGCCCAGGAAAGCCTGAGCCTTCTCTTAGCTCTGGTCAACTTCCGCCCACCTCAGTAGCTGCCCTGGTTCCTCAGCCTTGGGGGTCTCCCCACCACCACGCCCCCACACCCCGGGATGCTGAAGTAGCAGAATGTGTGAACGCTTCTTTGAAAGGAGCTCCTGCTTCTAGACGCTTCGGGGTAGAATGGGCTGTGCAAGTGTGTGTGAGGTGGACTAGCTGGGGGGAGGTCGCATGTGGAAAAGTAATTTTTTTTTTTTTTTTTTTTTTTTTTTTTTTTAGTTAAGATGGAAGAACAGGGTCATTGCCTGGCTACCTCGAGTCAGACAGAGCCACCTGCAGACCCTCCTCACGCCCTTCTAGGAAGGAACCCGGAGGCCGGGGAAAAAGTCTGATTTCCCTTGGTCAGCACCACCTGGGAGCCCCTAGTGCAGGTTTTCAGGGATCTGCGTGTCCCTGAGTGGAAGTGGAACGGATCCCAAAAGCCCTAGGGAGTTCCAGTCTCTGAAAGCCTAGGACGTTTAATTAAAAGGAGTCTGGCTGAGGGAGGGAGGGGTGACAGCAGGGGTGAAGGGCAGAATTAGGCTACAGTTGAACCCATGAGAGAGAGACAGAGAGAGAGAGAGAGAGAGAGAGAGAGAGAGAGAGAGAGAGAGAGAGAGAGAGAGAGAGTGTCAGTCAACAGGGCAAAGGGTCAAGACAGAGAGTTGAAGGCTGGGGTCAGGGAAGTGGCAAGTGACACAGATGGAGGAGGGAAATGTGTCTGGCAAGGACTGTGAGGGTAAGTAGACGTCATTCCTTGTGTAAGGCACCAGGCATAGCGGAACCCAACTTAAGCCCAGCACTCTGGATGCAGAGGCAGAGGGAATTGCCACAAGTTCGAGGCCAGCCTTGATAAACCTGAAAACAAAACAAAGCAAAACAAAAAGGCTGGGAATAGGACGGCTCAGGTGGCAGAGTGCTTGCTTAGCCTATGTGTAGCTGTGTCCTGTGATCCCAGAACGTGAGAGATGGAAGCAGGCAAAATCGGGAGATCGTCCTCCACTACACAGAGCCTGAAGCCAAACAGGGATGTAAGCGAGTTTGTCTTAGAAAGAAAAAGGTCTCGGGGCATCGTTCAGTGGTGATGTGCTTGCTTTGTGTGGGTGAGCCTGTGGGCCAACCCTTGGTACCAAAGGAAGTCACTGAAGATGCTATGTGCACCCATGCTAACCCACTTTAAATGGAACTGTGAGTAAAGCTTGGAGTGTGCCCCTCTGCGCCCAGTGCTGGCTGCACATGAGACAGTGGCCAAGGCTTCGTAGACAAAGCTCAGGAAGGTCAGGAAGTGACAGGATGCAGATTACATGCTGGACTGAGCTTGGACGCCTCTGAGAAGTGAGGGAGCCAACCTGGTAAGACACCTGGCAGGAGCGTGCCAGGAATAGGGAAGGGCATGTGAAAACATCCCTGTCCGGAAGTAAACCTGGCCCAGAAAGTTCCCAGAAACAGCTGTGAGGGTGTGAGAGAGAAGAGGAGGCTAGGGAGGTGAAGGGCTGGGAGCTGGGTTAGGATTCTCCAGTGCTGCCTCTGGCCCTGTTTCCACCTCTGAGCAGAGGGGACCCTTGAGGTGCTTGTCTTCAGAGCCCAGCAGAGGGAGGCACTGTGAACCTGTGGGTCTTTATCCCTGTGGGAGCCAAACAGCCCTTTCACAGGGATCACATATCAGATATCCTGCATATCAGAAATTTACATTACGGTTCATAATAGCAACATTCCAGTTAAGAAGGAGCAACGAAAATAGTATTACGGTTTGGGGGATCACCACAACACGAAGAGCTAAACTGAAAGGTCGCTGTGTTAGAACCACAGCGTGAAAGACAGGTGGAGCAGGTCCCCCGTGGAAAACATCAGTCCTGTGGCCTCTGGGTAGGCTAGACAGCTGCCTTTGGTGTCTCTCCCTCCACGTCGCCTTCTCACCAGAGTCTCCCCGCTCCACAGCAAGAGACACCCCTTCACTGAAACCAGGCTGGAAGAATTTTGTCACCCATCCACCCACCCCCCCACTTGTTTGCTAATAAAAAGACTGGGGGGCCCTGTCTGCTCTCCTCCCGTTTTCCCCCTGTGACTCGCTCTCCCCGCTCTCTCCCCAGAGCTGGTGCAGTTAATTGGAGCTTCTTGGAAGTGCACATTAACACAGAGAGCACGGCGGAGACGGCTTGGCAGCAGAATATCGTTATCACTTCTTGAGCTCTAGCCAAAATCCCCTCGCGGTCAAAACACAATTCTTTAAACTAAACAATTAAAGATCTGTGCGAGTGTGGCTGCCATAAGGTATCATCAGCCTGGGAGCCTCTGCCGGTGTCAGCGGCAGCCTGGTCTGGGGTGGGGGGAGCCGGGTGATGGGGAGGGAGGAAGGTGGACAACAGGGCCTTGGCAGAAGCAGGGCGACCAGAGCAATCTGCCCCCCTGTTCCCAGATCAGAGTAAAGTGGACTGGAGACCCCAGAGGAGAGAGTGGCAGCCCTATGCAAGCCCATTTCAGTCCTCCCCTACACCCCCCCCATCGGGAGTTAGGGGTACAAATCTACCTTAGAGTCACCCAGGCTTTGCCAGGGTGGAGTCCAGGCCTCTATGCATATAGACATTCCTTTTGTTCTACATATTTTATAAAAGCCAACGTAATGAGAGACTGGAGAATGTCGAGGCTTAGGAACACAGGCTGAAGCCAATGTCGTGGGCCACAGCTGTAGTTCCCGTACTCGGGAGGCAGAGACAGGTGGATCTCTGTGAGTTGGAGGTCAATCTGGTCTACATAGTGAGTTCCAGGACAGCCAGGGCTCTGTAGAGAGATCCTGTATCGAAAAGAAAGAAGAAAGGAAGAGAGAGAGAGAGAGAGAGAGAGAGAGAGGGAGAAAGATAATACATATTGGCTGTTCTTCTAGAGGGCCCAGGGTTCCGTTCCCAGACACCTACATGGTAGCCCACAGTCTTCCGTTAACTCCAGTCTCAGTGGGTCACACACCCTCTTCTGGCCTCCAAGGATGCCAGGCACACATGGTGCACAGATGTACATGCAAACAAAACACCCATATATACATAATAAACACATGCACACACACACAGATACTTGCCGCACCCCAGAGCGAGTGATGCTGGGGAGGCCAGGGAAGGGTTCGCTGCCTCCAGCTGTTCTCAAGTGCTTTTCCTCCGGCTGCTGAGGAAGCAGGAGCAAAACTAGAGCCAGACGGCCTGGATTCAATCCCAGTTTCCCACTGTCTAGCTGAGTGACTTTGAGCCTCGTGCTTAGCCTCTCTGTGCCTCCAGTTTCCCGTTTGGACCCTGCGATTGGTAACACAGCCTCTACTTCACAGCGTTGATAGGAAAATTAAATAAAGTGTGGAAATCAGATCATAGCCTGGCCCATAGGAAGCCCTTGAGGACTGGCAACTATTTCTGTGGCTTTCCTAATGGGTTCAAAGGTAGCTTTATGTTAACACACTGCCTCAAATTCACAG
Organism: Acomys russatus; assembly: GCF_903995435.1. Taxonomy (NCBI): domain Eukaryota; kingdom Metazoa; phylum Chordata; class Mammalia; order Rodentia; family Muridae; genus Acomys; species Acomys russatus. The sequence goes on from NC_067147.1 coordinate 9,869,412, forward strand.
CCCAGTGCTGGAAGGACCTCTCCTGTTGATCTGGGATGGACAGGAGAAAATTGCCCTGGGTCACTTTCGAGGGTAGGCCTCACCATCAAGTACCATGTGAAGAGTCCACCGAGCCATGGTGAGGAAGCCTCAATCAGCTTCAGGCTGGAGTTGCCGGGACAGAGAGAAAGTTGACTGGCCCAGTGCTAGACATGTGAGTGAAACGGGCAGGCGAGACATCCACCCCAGGTCCAGCTTTGTCTGGCTCCAGTCCCAGCTGCCTCCTGCTGGAGGCAAGTGAGAGACTCCACAGAAAAGACACCCAGCTGAGCCCGGCCATCATGCAGCTGTGAGGGACAGTAAATCTGTCTGACAGAATACAGTCCTAGGGTTTTAGAGGTAGGAAGGTTAGAAGGGACTTTGGCAATCCTAATTTGTGTGCGTGCATGTGGTGTGTGTGTGTGTGTGTGTGTGTGTGTATGTGTGTGTGCGCGCGTGCACACACGCGCACATGTGTGTACATTCAGAGCACAGCAAAAGATGTCAGGTGTCCTGTGTGTAAGTCTCTACTTTATTACTTTGAGACAGGGTCTCTCACTGAATCCAGAGAGGTAGTAGCCAGCAGACTTTTCTTTCTCCTCCCCCCACCCCCCTCCAAGACAGGGTTTCTCTGTGTAGCCTTGACTGTCCTAGACTCACTTTGTAGACCAGGCTGGCCTCAAACTCACAGCCATCCGCCTGCCTCTGCCTCCTGAGTGCTGGGATTAAAGGCATGGGCGAAAGATTTATTTATTTATTTATTATGTCTACAACGTTGTATCTGCATGCCAGAAGAGGGCACCAGATCTCATTATAAATGGTTGTGAGCCACCATGTGGTTGCCGGGAATTGAACTCAGGACCTTTGGAAAAGCAGCCAGTGCTCTTAACCTCTGAGCCATCTCTCCAGCCCAACCAGCAGCCCTCTCCCAAGGGCTAAATTCACAGAAGTGCATAGCCACATCTGGCTTTTTAGATAGGTGCTAGGGATGTGAACTTACGTTCTCATACTTGCACAGCAAATGGTCTTACCCACTGAGCCATCTCCCTAGTCCAGTAATCCTAATATGATTCTAACCCTGATACGATCATGATCCCAAAATGGCCTCCCATCACTTTTTTTGTTTTGTTTTGTTTTTTTGTTTTTGTTTTTTTCAAGACAAGGTTTCTCTGTTACCTTGGCTGTCCTGGACTCGGTTTGTAGACTAGGCTGGCCTCGAACTCACAGCGATCCACCTGCCTCTGCCTCTGCCTCCACCTCCAGAGTGCTGGGATTAAAGGTGTATGCCACCACGCCCAACTACTTTTTAAGATTTAGTTTAAGTGTTTTATTTATGTCTGTATAACTGTGTGAATGGATGCCATGTGAGTGCAGGTGCCCACAGAGGCCAGAAGAGGGCGCTAAATCCCGTAGAACTGGAATTACAGGCGGTTGTGAGCTCCCTGATGTGGGTGCTTGGAATTGAACTTGGGTCCTCTGGAAGGACAGCAGGTACTCTTCACTTTTGAGCCTTTTGGGTAAATTCTAGTCTGCTTTAAGGCCTGGCAAATCTCATGGGCTCTGTGCCCTACTCTCTTCCAGGATCCCCTCTTGCCACTCTTTCCTCTTCCTCTGCTCCGTGCACTCTGGCTTCCTCAGTAATTCCCTGACAGTGCCAAGCAGGCCACTGCCTCACAGGGGACTCACAGCTTCTCCTCTGAAGTAGTTTTCCCTCCACTCACTCCTTGCTTCTTATTCTTGCTCAAATGGATAAGTTGGCTGTCCTGAAATAGCATCCCCAGTCACTCCAACAGCCCTTGCTCCTGCTGCCTTTTCCCTCTGTATACTCTTGGCTCCCTAATATTATATTGCAAGTAATTTTATGCCTGTTGCTTAGCTTTTGACTTTATCCTAGAATAACGGCTCTGGGAGTGTAAACCTTTCTTTCTTTCTTTTTCTTTTTTTTTTTTTTTTTTTTTTTTTTGCTTTTGGTTTTTCGAGACAGGGTTTCTCTATGTAGCCTTGGCTGTCCTGGACTCACTTTGTAGACCAACCTGGCCTCGAACTCACAGCGATCCACCTGTCTCTGCCTCCCGAGTGCTGGGATTAAAAGTGTGCGTCACCACCGCCCGGCTGAATATAAACCTTTCAACCTCTTGGCTGGCCTCTGAGCTCCAAACGACTGTGATTTCAGTCATTTGTGGGATGTGTGAATCCTTCTCCATCCAAGGGAAGGTAACTGAGGCCCAGAGATAGGAGAGCAACTTGTCTGAGGAGGCATAACTGCCTAGCAGGCTCCATCCCTTGGCTCCTCCTCTTTCGTTCTCCCATGTTCACCTGCTCCTCTCAGGAGACCCCCTTCCTTCATCTCCATTCTCCTGTCACTCAGACAAGGCCAGAGCCCTCAGTTCTCTCCCAGTTGTTCCTGCCAAGTGGTATTTACAATAAACTTTGTTTGAACTTTTGTCTAAGCGATAATAATAATAACATGATAATTATACGGAGTATAACATACAGCCAGCTGTACTTAATTAAAGCTGTAATTTCACTCAGGGTTTCTGAATATGGAGGGAACCGCAAGAGTTGTGCTGCCCGTATCCTGTGTGGGGGTCACATCTGCACAGGAGTGAGGCAGGCCTAAGGCAGAGTCCCCAGGGGCCTGAGGCTCCCAACAGGGTCTAGCTGCTGAAAGATGAGTGCTCCCATCTTGGGGCTACACACAGGGTAGCATCAGGCTGGCCTTGGGCCAAAGATGAAGCCTGGAACCTCTCTCTGATCATGCACATGGGGAAAAGTGTGTGTGTGTGTGTGTGTGTGTGTGTGTGTGTGTGTGTGTGTGCTCGAGCATGTGCATATAGAGGCCAGAGGTAAGCCTCAGGTGTTCTTCCTCGTGTGCTATTCTCCTGTTTTCAGAGACAAGATCACTCACTGGTCGGGAGCTCAACAAGTAGACTAGACCAGCTAGGCTGTAGACTCTAGGTGTCCCTCTGACTCGTCTCTCCATCCCTGAGTTTATAAAAGCACATTGGCATCACACTTGGATGTTTGTTTGATTGATTGATTTTAGTTTTGGTTTTTCAAGATAGGGTTCCTCTGTATAACCCTGGCTGCCCAAAAACTCGCTTTGTAGACCAGGTTGGCCTCGAACTCAGATTTACACCTCTGTCTCCTAAGTTCTGGGATTAAAGGTGTGTGCCACCATTGCCTGGCTGTTTTTGTTTGTTCATTTTGTTTTTTCTTTTGTTTTGTTGTTTTTTGTTTTGGTTTTTTGAGACAGGGTTTCTCTGTGTAGCCTTGGCTGCCCTGGACTTGCTTTGTAGACCAGGCTGGCCTTGAACTCACAGCAATCCACCTGCCTCTGCCTCCTGAGTGCTGGGATTAAAGATGTGCGCCACCACACCTGGCTGTTTTCTTTTTTAAGATGGGTTCTGGGGATGGAAGTCAGGTCCCTACACTTGAGCTTCCTTTCCAGCCCTGGAAGGTTGAATCCAGGGCTGATGGACAGGGGAGAGTGCCCGGCCAGCCTACTGCGCCACAACGGGGAAGCCCACAGTGCACCCCAGGAAGATGAGAACCTGTCTGGGGCAGGCAGAGCAGATGTAGCTGCAGTCCGCAGAACACTGCCTCAAGCGGCTCATACCCTGGGTGCAGTGCCAGGCTTTGGGGTCTTCCTCCTCTCCTCCTTGTCTTCCTCCTCTTCCTCCTCTCCTCCTCCTCTTTCCTCTTCTCCTCCTCCTCTTCCTCCTCTCTTCCTCCCCTCCTCCTCTTCCTCCTCCTCTTCCTCCTCTCTTCCTCCTCTCCTCCTCCTCCCACTCCTCCTCTTCCTCAAGTGTTCTTCCCTCTGCCCACCTGAGCTGCACAGAACTGCAGTCCTTGCCTGTGTGTACTCTCCTGCTTGCCCGGGTTCTGCCTTGCATCTGGGACAAGAGGCGTGAGTCCTGGAAGCCTGTTTGAGAGTTCTAAGCCCACATATTCCCATGCCTCATGAAATGGCAGACCAACAGGGGGCAGGTGGCCCTGGCCCCACCCAGGCTTTAGACAGCTTGCCCATACCCTCCAGGCCACCAGTACCCCACATCTCCCTGGCCCTCCACCCTCTGGCTTGTGCCTCGGTTCAACACAGTGTCTCTGACAGGCCGCTGGTTTAAATATAGTTGCTCACGCAAGATGGGGCTAATTTTAGCAGGAATGTGCTGGAAGCTTTGAGAACTCTGTTCTCTAGCTGTCTCCCCTGTGCTCATCGCCGCAAAGGCAGGAAGAAAACCCGATAGCCCTCCTGTTTTTCACCTTTTGCGTCTGTCTCTTCGCCACTTCCCCCCAGTCTTTGCAGCAATCCATTTCCAGGGCACCTGAGCCCATCCAGCTGCTGTGGCTTCAGATCCCCCAGGACCCCTGTCCTCTGCCCTCCAGAACGCCCTCCCCACCTTCTGCAGTCTGCCTAGCCAGCCCAAGGCCACCAACCGTCGGGAAGACAGTCAGCCAGTGTCCCTTCATCCCACCCTACCCCAGTGGCACCCGCCTGCTTCAGATACAACTTACCGGACAAGCAGCCATTGTGTGGAGAACTGTGTGACAGGGGCACCTGCTCAGCCCTCACCTAGGCCCATGGGGAAGCAAAGACAGCATTCCACTTTACACTGAGATGGTAAGAAGTCCCAGGATTCCTTCAAGATCATCCCACTCCACACTGATGGTCACCAAGTACGTTATGTTTCACGGGAGCTACGTTTGCCTTTCCCAGGAGAGCCGAGGAGGAGGGCAGGTTGAACACAAAGGGATAATGTCTATAATAGTGGAGATTCAAAGACTGATCTGGAAAAGCCTAGACTGTTGTTGCAAGAGTGAGGAAAGTCCTTGTTCTGTCTGCCGGCCTTCCTACATTTATCCCACCCACAGGACTAGGGCAACAGCAAATTCTGTTTATTTATTATTACTCCATTTTAGCAACGCTCAAGCTTGGCCATGCCAGAAAAATAGCCTATGGTAAACTACACTCCTGGCACTAAATCTGGTTTTATTCTAATCCTGGCCTGCTTTTGAGTAGTGTTAACAGAGCACCCACTCAGTGCTGTTTATAAAGCACCTACTAAGTCCCGCGGCCACATCGCAAATGTCTGGCTGCAAAGATGGAGGAGAAACAGGGAAGGCAGGGGTGGGCTCTGAAGTCCTCACCCAAGAGCTGGTGGCAGGCACCAGCTACAATAAACAATTAGTGGGAGCCTCCTCAAGGCTGGTAACAGGACAGAGAGGAGAGAAAGAGTTGACACCCGGCAGAGGCTGCCTGCCCCCCCTCCCCCGCCCTCCAGGAAGGCATCAACTCTTCCTCCCTCCCAGTGGCTGTAACCGCCCTCTCCAGCAGCTCAACGTGCCCTGTCTCCACAGCGCTGCACGCTTGTTGTGTTTGAGTACGCGGACAGTTCTATAATGAGGATGAGAATAGTAACAAGGCTGATGCGCTGCAGTAAGAGAGCTGTGTATCCTGGGGGAGGGCTGCCTGCCGCGGACCCCTATAGAAGCCCCAGGAGCTTCCCAGGAACCCCAGGGAAAATGCTGCCCCCTCAGCTGGACCGGCTCAGAGGGTGCATTTACTGCGCACCAAACCCTCTTTTTGTTGCCTTTCTCTCCACAGCTCTAAATTTCTTCTCCTGGACAATGTGAATTGCCTTTTTGTTTTTCTTGGTGTCTGTCTCCTCATGAAAATGTAACTCCATGTTTGCGGCCCGTGGTGGGTTCACCAAGGACTAGAACAGTGCCCAACGCACTAGCTGTTCAAGAAAGATTTGAATGCGGACTGTACTGTACTGTGTAGATTCTTGGTGGGTGAGGGATTAGAGATGAGTGTCCAACTCCCTGAATCCTGTGTTGGTGCCTACCTGTGAGAGAGGGTGCGAGGTATACGTGTGCGAGGTACACATGAGGCACGTACGTGTATGCTGTATGTGTGTGAGGTCTGTGTGGGAGAGGGGTATGTCTGTGAAGTGTGTGTAAGGTGTGTGCATGAGGCAGAGGAATATACAGAGTAATGTGAGGTATTGTCTAGGAGATATGTGCATGTGAGGGAACTGTGTATGACCTACAGGTGAAATACATATGAGGTTATGTCTATAAGGTGTGTGTGTGTGTGTGAGGTGTGTGTAAGATATGCACGAGGTGTGTCTTCATAGACATAGGTATGTGTGTGTAGGAGTGCATGTAAGGTGCATGAGATACATATATGTGAGGTACGTCTGTGACGTGTAAGTGTGTAAGGCATGTGTGTGAAGCGTATGTGTGTACGGGATACCTATGAGGTGTGTCTGTGATGTAGGTGTGTCTATGAAGGTTGCATCTCTGAAATGCATGTGTGCGCACTTTCAGTCCTGTCATTTACGCCTGTCACACTGTTCCCACTGAGTCCTCTCATGTGAGCACTTGGTGACAAAGCAGGTGTCATTGCTGCCCTGTGCCCAGCTTGTAGGGTCCTCACTGACATCCTCACCTTCTGCCAGAGTCATGGCCACATGTCCCCATGGATACTTGGGTCACTCTGTGTTCTTCTTGAACACAGGCTAACCAGTAAGCATGGACACCGTCCTGGTGGGGGACTGCCAAGTGAGCTTCCGTACGCTGCTGAGGAGAATGCAGGGCTCGTGGGAAACAGCAAGAACCAGCCCGACTTCAGGTTGTACCTGCTACGCACCGTCTATTATTCAGACTCCCTCCGCATCCTCATGAGACGGAGAGCATGTCGGGACAGATGAAGACACTGAGATGGTCACCACAGGCAGCACACTCTCAAAGTCACCTCCTGTCCCCATCTCATCCTGCATCCTCCTCCCCTCCGCACTGCAGGAGGATGCCACCTTTGCAACAGAAGGCATTGGGGGGCGGTGTGTGAGGGGGTCAGTTGTCCTAAAGTCTTACATACGGCATTCTCTGTTCACAGGATGACACCCCAGCAGTGGCTACAGTTGGATCGCCCCAAAAGATATCTTGAAGTCTCATCCTTGTCATTTGTTCAACTCAGGGTTTCTCTGTGTAGCCTTGGCTGTCCTGGACTCACTTTGTAGACCAGGCTGGCCTCGAACTCACAGCAACTCGCCTGCCTCTGCCTCCCGAGTGCTGGGATTAAAGGCGTGCACCACCACGCCCGGCACTGGAAATCAGGTCTTTACAAGTGTAATTGATGTAAGGTGAAGTCAGACTGGACGTGGACTGGCGTCCTTCTAAGAAGGAAATTATCCAGTGGCCTCAGCAGCGACACAGGAGCATGCCATCCAAGAGTGGGAGGCCAGGCAGACACATCTGCAGGTCAAAAAGTATAGAGGATGGCAGAAGCAGGAAGAGGCAGGGCCCTCAGATTTCCACTGATGGTTACCTGCTGTGTGCGAACTCTCAAGCCTTGGGTGAAGCATAAGGTAAGAGATTTATCCAGGCTGTTCTGTATGTGTGCGTGTCCCCTTCGGTGCTGGGAAGGGCTGGGAAGGGCTGGGAAGGGAGTGACATTATGCCTTTTTAAAGATTTTTATTTTATTTGTTATTTGTATGAAGGAGAGATAAACCTGTTTTTTAGGATCCCAAGTGCAGGATTGGACCAGTCTTGTGCAAGAACAGGTGAGGTTAATCCAGTAGAGGACCAACCACCTCGTGTGGGAGTTTGATTGTTGCCAGCTGAAAAAGGCCCCTGAACAGACTCTGGGAGGAGATATATAAATGAGCCCAGAACTGGAGGCAGGGCTTTTTGGAGACTTGGGATAGTTTTGGCTGTTTATCGCTGCACTTCAAGACGCTCCTAGAAAGAACCACTCGAGGGGAGGCTTCGGGGCTCTGGCTCCTGCTGAGGTTCTGGGTTTTGGTTACTCTAGGTTCCAGCAAAAGAAATCCTGCTGATTGTGCCAGGAGAATCGTTCCTTGGGACTGATATCCTTACGGTTTTGTTATTGTGTCCTTTAATCCTCATTTCCTATTGTTTTGGTTAGTCGGGTTATAAGTGACGTATGCTCGGTCACTAAATTGTTAATAAAATTGAGCCTACATTTGTACAGTATTCTGGCCATATATGTGCCTGCAGGCCAGAAGAGGGCACCAGATCTCATTGTAAATGGCTGTGAGCCACCATGTGGTTGCTGGGAATTGAACTCAGAACCTTTGGAAGAACAGATGGTGCTCTTAACCTCTGAGCCATTTCTCCAGTCCCTGCCTTGGGGTTTCTTAAGCAACACACTACCACCTTGGTGTCTTTCAGCAGCAGGAATGTAGAAACCCCACCCCCACCCCACCTACTTGTATACTCTGCATATATATATATATAGAGAGAGAGAGAGAGAGAGGAAGGGAGGGAGGGAGGGAGGGAGGGAGAGAGGGAGAGGAGCTGCCATGAAACCAGAAACTGTTCAACTCCTTCATGTTTCTTCCCTGTTCCCTGTTCACTTTTGTTCACTTTCCAGCCTCCCCCTTCCCCCACCCGCACTCCAACACCCTCCACCCATCTCCTAATGCATCTGTCTCTCTCCCTTCTTTCTTTTCTCTTTGCCTCCCTCTCAGCCCCTCCCTCTCTTTCCTTGCCTCTCCTCCTTCCTTCCTCCTTTTCTCCCTCCTCCTCCTTCTTTTTCTTTTTCCTTCCCACTGAGTAAGCACAACTCTGTCCCCCAAGAGCTGCACATTGCCACCTGTTGCTATGGAGAAGGCCCTTTATCACAAACACTGGGTAAACAGCTGCTGCTGGGAGCCCCTTTCTGCTGGCCAGGGGTTTATTTGGAGAAAGTCAATAAGGAAAAATAAACATTCCAGGCCCTGTGTATATACAGCCTTGGGACCAGTGTTTCACAGCATCTCAGGCCAGCCAGCTCCCCAGAGGATCAGTGAGCCTACCCCCACCTCTGCTCCCAAGATCCTCCACTCAGTGAAGGTGGGGACAGCCACCTCACACTGGACCATTAGACCACCCTGCAGGCTCACACACTCTTCGCTGAAAGAACTCGGTTCTCCATGTCGCCCTCTTAGACCAGAGTTTGTTGAGAGGACCTCCACCATGGTCCTCCCAGGCCATTCTGGCCATTTATCTCTTCCAGAAATAACTTTCTGAGCTCCCATCAAAGATGCTGAGATGTTGGGGTGTCCAAAGTCTATCTGGCTTGATTCAGATCCCTCCTTTTCTTCCTCCTCTTCCTCCTCCTCCTTCTTTTTAAGATTTTTGTCTTGTTTGCTTTGTTTTTCGAGACAGGGTTTCTCTATGTAGGCCTTGGCTGTCCTGGACTCACTTTGTAGACCAGGCTGTCCTTGAACTCACAGTGATCCACCTCCCGCTGCCTCCCAAGTGCTGGGATTAAAGGCATGTGCCACCACACCCAGTTTAACATTTATTTTATGAGGACCGGAAATATGGCTCACCAGATTCAATCCGCAGCACCCATATGGCTGTTAACAGCCATCTGTCACTCTAGTTCCAGGGAATCCAATGTCCTCTTGTGGCCTCCTCCAGCATTGTTTATGAACATGCTGGGCAGACATACAGGCAGACAAACTATCTGTATGCAAAATAATAAATGTTAAAAGATTAATAAAGAGCTATTTTATTTTATTTTATTTTATTTTATTTTATGTGTATGAGTGTTGCCCTGCACATATGTCTGTGCACCATGTATGTGCAGTAGCCGAGGAAGCCAGAAGAAGAGGGCATCAGGTCCCCTGGAACTGGAGTTACAGATGGTTGTAAACTGTCATGTGAGTGCCGAGAATGTACTGTGTCCCCTGCAAGAATAGCAAGTGCTCTTCACCTCTGAGCGCTCTCTCTCTCTCTCTCTCTCTCTCTAACTTGGATCCCTTCTTCTCCTTCTCCTTCTCTTCTTCTTCTCCTTTTTTTGCTTTTTGATTTGTTTTTTGAGACAGGGTTTCTATGTGTAGCCTTAACTGTCCTGGACTCACTTTGTAGACCAGGCTGGCCTCGAACTCACAAGTCTCCTTTCTACTTTAGCAGCGTAGTTTCCAGCTTAGTTCATGTGTTCAGCTTTGGTTTGGTTTTGTTTCGTTTTGAGACAGAGTGTCTCTACACAGTCCTGGCTGTCCTAGAAGTCACTATATAGACCAGGCTGGTCTCGAACTCACAGAGATCTGCCTGCCTCTGCCTTCCAACTGCTAGGATTAAAGGCATGCACCGCTAATAAGCAACCTAAGACTTATTTTCTTTTTATTTGTGTCTGTCCTCTGCTCCCTGTCCATACTGTGAATTCTCCCATCGTGACCTAGTGCCTACTCCAAGGTAGACGCTGGGTCGGCAAGGAAAATGATGTTTGGACGGAAGGACGATGAGAAGGTTCCTGTGAGATGCTCTCCATATACCCAAAGCTATGTCATCTCACGGTGACTCAGAGGGAAGAACACTGTAGCGGGCACCCTCTGAGTCACCCAGGGAAACATTAGGAATGAGAACTGGGAGCTGGCAGAACACCACGGGGATGAAACCTGAAGTCACTAGGTGAAGCAGGTCCCTTCCACAGCCTGGCTGGGTCTATGTCGTGGGTACCACCTTGTCCAGCCCCAGATACACAAGAGATCCCACTAGGCTTCACCCAAGTGTACTATGCCCAGTCTCATTAAAGGTTGGCACCCTGCAGGTGCCTCCCACCATGGTCTTCTCCCCGGGCCTGCCCATCTCCTCTCCTGAGGCTCTGAGGAGGACAGGAGCCCTGCAGCGCAGAGATCCTGCATACCAGGAGCAAAGGAATTAACATTCCCAGGCTGTAATTATACCTTCCTCTGGGTGACACCTGAGAAAGCATCTTCTTATAAAAGCAGGTAAATTGAAGGCTTTTGGGGTTTGCAGGGATGACTGTATTTTTAGCATGCTCCCCTCACCACCTCCGACTGTCAGAACCGTGGTGAGTGCTCTGGCATTGGTGGGCTGAACTGAGACGTTCCCAATGGGCTGTAGGAATTGCTCAGAAGACAACCCAGGAGGTGTGAAGAAACTCACCAAGGGCTGGAGAGATGCTTGCCTCCAAGTCTGATGACCTGAGTTCAATGCCAAGGACCCATGGGATGGAAACAAGGGCTCCAGAGAGCTGTCCTCCAGCCTCCACAAGTGCCCTGTGGCATGCACCACACATTCAACATGCACGTGCACGAAGTAGATAACGAGAACCTAGTCAAATCAGGGCTATGTGTACACATCTATAATCCCAGCTCTCTGTGAGTTCAGGACTACACAGAAAATCTACAGAGCCAGGCGTGCTGGTGCACGCCTTTAATCCCAGGTGGATCGCTGTGAGTTCGAGGCCAGCCTGGTCTACAAAGTGAGTCCAGGACAGCCAAGGCTGCACAGAGAAACCCCGTCTCAAAAAACTAAAAAAAGAAGAAAAAGAAGAAGAAGAAAAGACTGAAAGACTGAGAGAGTGTCCCAGTGCTTGGGAGGCAGAGGCAGGCCAGTCTCTATAAATTCAAGACCAGCCTGGTATACTTGGTGGGTTCCTGCCAGCTAAGGAGATCCTGCCTCGGGGGGGGGGGGGGGGGGGGGAAAAAAGCTTTCATATAAATGAAGTAGAAAAGGCAGCTGGAGAAACTCCCTGTGAAGGGAGTTACATCATTCACAGTGGAGGACATATTTAAAAATTATACATACCCACAAGTAACAGCACTAGTCCCGACAGTAAAGTCCTCACATGGTGCTTGCCTGGTGCCTGGCAGTGCTCTGGGACCCACATTTTTAACTCATGAACCGTCACAGTAATCTTAGAGGTCCTCACAGTGGGGTTCCCATTTGGCAAATGGGAATAAAACAAGGACCCTGAGTTAGATGTGAGACATACGTATATATCACCTAGGCACACATAAAAGCTTGAGGACTTAACGAATGCATAAATTTGCCTAGGGCTCTCCTTAGATGTTTACAAAGAAACCTAAACTTCTCCAGTTAGAAAGTGCTCAACAGTAAGGAAGTCCCGCCCCTCAGGGCGGAGCCTCATGTAACTTCCTGATCCTCTCTTAAGACCCTGACATCCCACCCTGTGCTCAGTCAGCCATCTTGGTTGGCGGACCGCCCCATGATGTGCTTAAGCACAAAACACTGAAGCAAGCGGCTGTGATTAGACACCTGAGAGCAATCTCCTGAGCTGATGCACCCATCTGGGGAACTGATTGGAATAATAGATGTGTAGTTAGAAAGAAAAGAATTGGGTTTCCCTAATGTCTAACCCAGAGCTGCTATCTAGGTTACCCCTGCTCTAAGCAAGGACATCGGCATAAAAAGATACCGGAGAAAGAGGGAGGCAAAGGAAGATGTGATTTTTTTTTTTTTCCTTCATGCAAGCCTTGGTAATCAGCTATTTGTGATGGAATTTTATCTGTCCTGGTCTCTAAGGGACAAGAAGCGAGAGTGAGGGAAGAAGGGTCAGAAATTAGTATGCAGAAATATCTGATCAGACAAAGTAATTTTCTTTAATAATTGTATTCATATTGCCTGCTCTCTGCTCACTAGAAGAATTAAGTATTTAATAGTAATATATTTCATCTGGCGGTGGTTCCGTTTCGTTAGGAACCGTGATGCCTCGTTGGGGTGTATGGGTAGGTGGAGGTCTTGGGGCCTGGAGACAGGTAAGAGGGTGTCAAAGAAAAAAAAATAGATAAATAAGCAGAGGAGGAGTGGACGTGGGTGGGCAGGAAAATAACTAGAAGGAAGCTGTGGTGGTCTGCCCGCTTATAAACTCCCACAGCCCATGGGTCCTCTGGGATCACTCGGGGCCGTTTCCTGAGCTGGGCTGTCCCTGAGCTGGGCTGTCCAGTTCTGTCATCCAACTGTATCTGATGTCTCCACATTGCATGTGGGAGGGGCTACAGGACCCAGCATGAGCACAAAACACAACATGTGGGAGTCAGCTTGCTCCCTTCACTCGAATCAGCAGGCTCAGTGGCCTTTGCCAGGTGACCCCGCAGTCTCTTACTTTTGACTCAGTTTCTCAAGCATCATCCCTAACCCCCAAAGATCATCTTTCCCTTTTATTTATTTATTTATTTATTTGTTGGTTGGTTGGTTGGTTGGTTGTTGTTGTTGTTGTGTCTTTAGTTTGGGTTTTGGTTTTCTGAAAGCAGGGTTTCTCTGTGTAGTCCTCACTGTCCTAGAACTTATGCTGTAGTCCTGGCTGGCCTCGAACTCACGGAGAACCCCTGCCCCTGCCTTCCAAAGTGCTAAGATCAGAGGTGTATGCCACTCTTATGCTTGGCCAATTCCAACTGCAGGCTGATACCTAACGCAGGCTCTGAGTTCTTCTTCTCCCCAAGAGTCTCATAGAAGTGCTGGGAACCCAGTCCTTCTAGGAATGGCATAACACTGTGAGCTGTGGCCCATGCTCCAACCCTGCTACCCAAGATCCCAGAGCTCTGGGCAGATCCCAGAGGCTTCCTCCACCTTTGCTCCAGGCTGACAGTGAGCAAACAATTAACTAGCTACATCCTGCCTGAGACTGATAGAACAGTAGCAGCCTGCGCTGGCTGGAGAAGCCAAGAGCTGCCTCTGCCCTGGGCTGTGGGAGCAGTATGTCCTATGACGTGCTTTGAATAGATAAAAAGCAGTCCCGTCACACGCCAGGGACATAATTGATGGCATCAGCACTCGGGAAGCTAACCACTGTGGACAGCACTTGGAAAGGCTCTCTGTCCCTCTGCGGGCTCCCCAAGCTCAGCTGTGCCACAGTGAAAAACATCAGGGGTGCCCATGTTTGCCTGGTGAGAAGACACAGAAAGATCTGTAGACGGCAGGGTTTGTCTGCTGCTCTCTCCTAAGAGTGAACTTCACACACTGATGTGCCGCGGTGCTGGCATTTCCAGACACCTGCCAGGCTGGAATTAAATACCTGTCCATTAAACTGACAGCCCCAGGAAGGAAGGAAGAAGGGGTGAAAAAGGAGCAGGGAAGAGCTGGGACACCAGCCTCTCCTTCGCTGCAGGAGGTGATGTGCCTGCCAGAGATGGGGGCCAGGAAGCAAGCAGCATCTCTAAGTCCACAGTCCCTGGCTTCTGAACTAGTGTATAGACGACATATGACAATAAAGTGGGGTTCATCAGGACTTTAGAGATACAAACAATAGAGCATGTGACAATTCTAGGGGAAGCTGGGAGACTGATCTTCTCTTGCTAAAAGCTCAGTATTTGGCTGTTATTCTGTTGTTTCTGAAACAGAGTCTCGCTATGATGCCCTGGCTGGCCTGGAACTTGATATATAGATCAAGCTGGCCTTGAACTCATGGAGATCCACCTACCTCTGCCTGCAGAGTCCTGAGTAGTGGGATTAGAGACCTATGCCACCACCACACCTGTCATTGCTGGTTTAAGACAGTCGCACTGGGTAGATCAGTCTGGCCTCCAAACTGCAGGAGTGGGGAGATGGGCTTACGGGGTGGGTAGAGTTCACAGTGGAATGAAGAGAAGAGCGGTTGAACAGATGAGCAAGAGACTGTCCACAGGCAGCCACAGGAGAGCTTGTCACCACCTTAGCCGCTGCCCTGGGACTGACTTTATAGATGACCCTGGAAGTCAGCAAGAGAATATTAGCACCGGCCCAGCAGGGGGCCCCAGGACCCTGCTCCAGGGCCAGAGTCTGGTCTCACTGGCTGGTGACACTTTAGCAGACACTCGTGGGTGGGGAGATGAACAGAAGACATGGATGAACATGAGATGAAGAGATCTGGAGGACGGGAGTAGGGAGAAACAGAAGGGCTGGCTTTGGACTTTTCCCTCAACTCCACCTTGGATTTCAATTGAATCCACTGAATCTCAGTTTCTTCACCCATTAGAAGGTGGCTGTGTCTGGTAGGAAGTCTGCCCTTTATTCCTTTGATCTTCTTTGCTGTTCACTGTGCAGACTGAACATGCCTGCTTCTCTGATAGGCGAGGAGCTTCTTAAACATGACGATGCAGGGTAGAAACATCTTCACACTCCAGAGAGGTCTTGGTGTTGTGTTGCTGTTGTTCGTTTTGTTCGAAACGATGGATGCAAGCATGACAGATGTTGATGTGGATGGATGTGGGGTTGCTATGAGATGGGAGAAGCTAGGAAGGAACCCCCAGGGAGGACCAATATTCTCCAGGCCTTGACCAGGCCCCCTGTGCACCCTTCCTTCCAGCACACCAAGCCAAAGTTTATTCTCCGTGGTGAGCCAGCTACAGATGGCATAAGGCAAATCCTCCTGTCAGTAAGGCCATTTCACATGGTAGGATACAAGTCCTCCTACCTCTGTGTTCCAGGCCTAACCCTTGACAATTGGGAGATAAGATGCAACCACAAGGCTAGAGGAACGGGCCAGAAAACCTAGCACTTGAGAGGTAGAGGCAGGAAGATCAGGAGTTCAAGCTCCTGTACTTGGCTATATAACCAGCTGGAAAGTAGCCTAGGCTACATGAGATTCTTTCTCAAGTGAAAGTGGGGGAGCGACAAGGTTGGGAAAACTCAGAAACATGTCAACCTAGTTCCTGATTCCAGTCACACCGTTCAGCTGACCTTCCTCAGATCATCAAAACTGGGCCTTCCTGGCGTCAGCTCCCAACACTTCCTTCCCCAAATAGGTCCCTGAAAGGGCAGGACAGCCAGGCATGGTGGCGCACGCCTTTAATCCCAGCACTTGGGAGGCAGAGGCAGGCGGATCACTAAGTTTGAGACCAGCCTGGTCTACAAAGCGAGTCCAGGACAGCCAAGGCTAACACAGAGAGACTCTGTCTCAAAAAACAAACAAACAAATAAAAACAAAAAACAAAAAAAGGGTGGGACAGAACTTCCGCGTGCCGCCATTTGGTCCCATACCCTGACCTCATTCCTGCTCCATGTCAGCCTCCTTCCCACCCAGGCCTCACATTTTGCACCTTAGCACTTAGAGTCTCCGTTCGTTCCTATGTGTATGTATATGCCCTGTGCAAGGGTGATCTCCCAAGACAGCGGCCATCCAGACCGCCAGGATCGCCACAGCTGATCCATCTGGCAAGGCCACTGATCTTGTTGGCAGGGAGAAGGCAGCTGATACAAAAAGGAGGTGTGAACATCTCCATGGCCCAAGTGTGTGACACAGCACCCTGCAGAAGTCACACTTGTGTGGGCAGAGGTGAGAGTCAGCGCCGGGTTCAAACTCCAGCTTTATCACGAATCATCTGTGTGGCTTGGGACATGTTTGACCTCTATGGGACTCATTTAAAATTCTCTCTCTCTCTCTCTCTCTCTCTCTCTCTCTCTCTCTCTCTCTCTCTCTCTCTCTCCCTCTCTCTTTCTTTCTCATGCACACACACACATTTATTAATTGATCAAAGGACAGCTTAATCAAATCAGTTCTTTCCTTCCACCATTTGGGGCCCTGGGATCGAACTCAGGTTGGCAGGCTTGGTGGCAAGCTCCTTTACCTGATGAACCATCTCACCAGCCCAAAGCTGCCTCTTTTAAAGGGTTGTTCTGAGGATTTGAGACAGTGCTTTATCAACTCAAATGGTACACAAGCTCACAGGGGCACTAGGCTTTGATGGGATCGTCCTTGGCTTGAATACATCTGACAGTGGAGGAAGGAGCACTGGCCAATCGTGGGTATGATCTGTCAGAGGCAGAGTAGTATAGTAGGCAGACCTCTGGGCAGAAAAGCGTGTGCGCACGCGTGTGTGTGTGCATGTGTCCATTCTGTAGATTCTCCTGAACTTCCTGCCCCCCCCCCACGACTGACTCTGAGCTAGTGGCCTTCATCCATCACCATGGTCTCCAGCCATTCTCAGCAGCATCTGTCTATGTCTTGGTAGCTGAAAATGAGTGTCTTCCCTGGCACGGCCTGTGCTTGTATTTCTAGTGTGTACCTGTGGCACTTAGCACATATGTGGGGGGGGGGGGAGTGGGAGAGAGGGATGGTGGGAGAGACAAGCAAGCACTGGATTTGGACCCTCAGATCCCTGGACCCACCACTCCATCTTCCAATTTGAGTGCCCTTCACTACCAACTTGTATGACTTATTGCCTCAGTTTCCCCATCTGCATCCAGCAAGAAAGACTCTAGGATGCCAGCGCCCCCCCCCCTTCCAGTCAGCTTCTAGTTCCCACATCGCTCGCTGGGAAGCGAGCTGCAGTGTTCACTATCTGGACATATCCCTCTCACCTGGTCCTCCACAGACTTCCCAGCCTCACTGTCTCCCCTATGGTGTCGGCTCCGAGCCCGTGTTTGTGAGCTCACAAGGAACCTCGGGACACGGGCCTTTCTCTCTGCAGTAATGAAACCCTTTAATCATATTCAAATAGGTTACTGTTCAGGGGGAAAATAGAAATATGGATTTGATAGCAATAAATTTCCCTGGCTGGCTAAGCCCAGTTCTTAATTGTCCTGTCCCAGGGCTCGCACATTTCATTGTTCGTTAGGTGCTTAAGTCCCCACTCTCATTTTGTGGCGGTGACATTACCGTTGATGGCTCTAATACTCTCATAATTTGAAAGGGGATTTGCATGATAGAACGCAGAGTATTAAAAGAAAAAGAAAAAAGGGAAAGAGAAAAATGGGGAGGGGGGCAAGGTGGGAGGAGGAGCTCGGAAGGGATGGGGGACAGCGGGAGGGGGAGGGGCCGAGGAAGAACTCAATTTCTTTTTTTTTACTTAAAAAAAAAAAGTCACTTTCTTCAAAGTCAAATTAAAAAAAGAAGAAGAAGAAGAAGAAGGGGGGGGGGGAGCCAAAGCCACACATTGGGCTGAGTGGGCACTGCTCTTATTGTTCCTAATGGTTATTAATTATTATTACCCGCTGTGCAGGGCTCTGTAGACGTGATGTCCCCAATGTCCTTGGGGTGGTGTAGGGGGCACATGGGAGGGTTGACTGTGGATACAGAGATCCAATCTGAGATCCAATCCACTGGAGTATTCAGATGCCCATGTTGGGCAGATGCCAGGGGGATCCAGGTTTTGGGGACAGAGATGGGAAAGGCTTGGGTGGGTGGTGGCATGCTTATCTCAGGGATGAGATCATCCTAAGGATATCCTAGTCTCAGTTCCAGTGCCTGGAGCTTTGCCACTGGACACAGACAGCTGGAGTCACTGTAGGGCGTTCAAGGCCATTTTGTGAACTGTTGTCTTCACGGATACCCTGCCCCAGTCCAGAACTAGAAGGCTGCCCACCCCGACAGAGTTTGAGTGAAAAGGGCCCCTCCCATCTTATCAGTGGGCCATATAGGGTGTCAGAGCAGTAAGTGGGGGCAAGCTTACATTGCCTGTATGCCTTAGTCTCTCTCCCACCTGTGTACCCCACTCCACTTCCTAGTCTGGCCAGCTAGCCCTTCCTGGGCAAGCCTCACCTCCTCTGTTTCCTGGAAATTCTTCTTTAACCATACTCCTCCTTTTTTGTGTGGCAGGGCGTCATGCATGGCAGCAGGTGTTCCACCACTGAATTACTGAAGGTCATTTTTTTATTTCTGTGTGTGAGTATCTGTGTTCATACACGTGCTTATGCGTTGGGAATGTGGGTACAAGAGCTTATAGAGGTCAAAGGTCAACTTTTGATGTCTTCCTCCATTGTTATCCACCTGATGTTTTAGAAATAGGGTTTCTCATTGGATTTAGGGCTTCCTGATTGGGTGGGCTGTCTGAGCAGCAAGTCCTAGGTATCCTCCTGTCTCCATTCCTGGAGTGATGGGGTTACAGACATACAAACTTTTCCATGTGTTCTAAGGGTCCAAATTTGAACTCTCACCACAAACACTTTACCTACTGAACCATCTTTCCAGCTACCCCACCTCTGTTTAGCTTTATATTTTGAAACTGAATTACCCCGTGTAATTTTTTTATTTTTATTTTTATTTTTTTTATTTTTGGTTTTTTGAGACAGGATTTCTCTGTGTAGCCTTGGCTGTCCTAGACTCGCTTTGTAGACCAGGCTGGCCTCAAACTCACAGCGATCCACCTGCCTCTGCCTCCCGAGTGCTGGGATTAAAGGTGTACACTACCACGCCCAGCACATACACACACACACACACACACACACACACACACACACACACACACACAAACCATGTAATTCTTGAATTCTTTTGTAACCCTGGCTGACCTTGCACTTTCTGTCCTCTCCTGCCTTGGCTTCTGGGATACCTAGAATTACAAGCCTGAGTCACCAGCCATGGCTAAAGACTGAGCAGGGGCAGGACAAGGCAGGAGACACTTGAGAGGAGGGGGCCACATGAACTTCCAAGTAAAGAGGATTACAGGCCTACATCACAGGCTGAGCTTGCACTAAATTTTAAAGCAAATGAATTCTGGGTTTGGAGCAACACTGTCTGCTGAGAATCTACTGACCATCCTCCATCTTCTTTCTGCTTCCGGGCTGTGGCATGATGAGACGTCACAGCCTCTGGTTGTCCTCAAGCCCTCCTCAGGCTCTCCTAGGCTCTTAGGCACCTTTCAACCTTCAGAGTCTGTCTTTTTCCTGTGGCCTCTGCTGCTTAGCCCTACAAATCTTCTCACGGTATGCCCAAGGCTGCTCTCCATGCTGGAGAGAGGACCCAGGCTCCGAAGGGGTGGGTCTGGGCAAACTGGTGTCTCTAGAGATACCTTGGCAGAGACCTTCCATGACTGCAGAAATCTAGATTGTTCCCTCATTGGAGGGAGCTGAAGTTACAGTAGAAGAAGAGGAAGAGGAGGAGGAGGAAGAGGAATTTAGCCCACCACAGAGTAAACTAACCAGTCACAGGTAGAAACCTTTGAGTACCAACACTTTTCTTTCAGCTTTTCCTATAAGGAGCAAGCAAGGAACAGATGCATGGCAGTTCTGCCCCCCAATGCATGCACTCAGAGCAGGAGCCAATGGAAGACCACCAACCCAGACCCAAGGCCCTCTAGCCTAATTCCAGATTCATAACACTTTAGATATACAGTCTTTCGGGGGGGTGCCCCCACCCCACTGCCAGGCGCCTCATAGAGAAGCTGTCTCCAAGAAAGCAGAGAGACCAAGTACTCTTAAACATTTTCCTTCTCCATAGGCACACAAGGGGGTGGGGGTGAAGGGACAAGGGAAGCTGGCAGGGGGGACAAAGGGGGTTTAATAGGCTCCGATGACAGCACAGTGTCCACATTGGGAAAAGATTAATGATGAAAATTAATCGCCTGACCTTTCTCTCCAGGAGCTGGAGGTGAGGCGGGCCATTAAAGCCTCTTATGTTGTAATTAACGTTGGAGGGGAGAGGAGAGCTGCCTTCAGAATGGATGTGATCATTTAATTAGGCTCAGGCGTGGGTGCCACAACAGGTCCGGAGAAGTCATAATTTAACTATAGCTTTAAATTACACGGGCAGAGTGCGGATGGCAGAGTTTGACGGCAGGAGAGCCTGCCTTGGAGCTTGCAGAAAAACAATTCAATAAACACCCCGCATGAGCAAGAGGACCAGCGACAGAGATCGACAGACAGTGTGACAAAGAAGGTAAAGAGGCTGGCAGGCAGAGAGGAAGATGAGGGAAGGCCCAGCGATTCTGGTGCACCCAAGCGAGAGCCAGAGAGAGACACACACCCCAGAATTGGTGGCACCTATACTCTGGGACCCCCCATCCTAATTCTGCATTCCTCAAGCATGTCCACCCCTGAGTCTATGTACACCCTTGATTGAGAAGGCTTGTGAGGCATTGTCACTGTCCTGTGTGTCTCAGGACACTGTTCTACCCAACTCCCTCATCTGCTCACGTTGACTAAAATAAGAGGCAATGCTCCCCTGTGCCAACTCTGGACAGCTTGGGAGCTCCCCAGTGCCTCACACTGCTGCATCCTGGGCTCCTAGGAAACTGGGGTATATAGTGCCAAGCCTGGCCGGGCAAATAGCAAGTAGGCCTGCATCTGGCACTTTTGGAGGGAGCGACAACTCACCATCTCCCAGGCAGTAGAGCCCACTTGTTGCTCAACCTGGAAGATTAGTCACTCGGTGAGACCAAGGGACCACGGAGAAATGACGAGCAGAGTTTGGCTGCGCAGGGCTTGGAGAGGAGAGGCGGTGAGGGAGAGGAGAGGGTGGCATTGAGATGCAGCAGCTGTGGACCTAAGGTAGGGAGCTCCACCCAAAGCCTGTGGACTTTGAGCGGTGCTTCTGTGCCGTTGCTGCCAGCACTGCACGGGGAGTAGAGTGGGTGTGTCTAGTGTGGATCCTAGGGAAGTCCAGGGTGGACCCTCTAGTCACCTGGGTAGGCAGCGACACACTTCTTGTCACCTCCCTTTCAAGTCAGGCAGGGTAGGACCATGGAAAATAGAAGGAGGTGGAGAACTGGGGAAAGGGATTGTAGCTGCTGTCACTGAGGAAAGGGGACAGAGAGCTATAGAGTTTTCTAGGTCCTTAAGGGTCAGGCAGAACCCAGGCTAATAAACCCTTCAGGCTTTGGTCAGTGTGTCCCTCCTTCATGCCATATTTTGGGTTATAAGTAGAAAATTATTGGTATAGGGGAAGATAACACGCACACGCGCACGCACACGCACACGCACACGCACACGCACGTGCGCGCGCGCACACACGCACACACACACCTCACACACCATTCATTCACTAGCCACTAGGCCCTGCCCGGGACTAATAATCAAATTATGAGAGTTTGCCTACTTTGGCCCAGTATGGTGGCTCATGCTTTTAATTCCATTTCTGGGAGGACTTCCGTGAGTTTTAGGCCAACCTGGTGTACACACAAAGAATTCCAGCCAGGCTCCATTGAAAGACTGTCTCAAATTAAAAAACAAAAACAAAAACAAACGGGGGGGGGAGGGGAGAGAGAGAGAAAGAGGTGGGGGGGAGATCCTACCACCCACCTCCATAGGAAAGCAAAAAAAAAAAAAAAAAAAAAAAAAAAAAGCACAAATCCAGGAAGGATGCTTTTTTAATCCCAGAGCAGGGCAGAGTTGCTCCGTTTTAATTACACACTCACAAATTCTCCAAATTAGTGAGCGTTGCCTCAATGGGCGATTTGTCCCTCCCATGCTGATTGATGGATGGTGAGTGATTGACCGATTGTCCAATGGGATTCATCGGTCTCTCTTTGCAGCTCAAAGTCTGTTTTTAGGAGCCCGCACAAAGAGTAGAGGAGGGGTCTTTGCCGGCAGTGACACAAGTGAGATAATGTAGGAGTGGGGAGAGATACAAGGGTGCCAGATGGGGGACAGGGCTCCGTGCCTCACACCAGAGCTGGCCCATAAATCCTGGGGTCAGCTCTTCATTCTGCCCTGACCTGCCGTTGCCATGTGACTAACTGCTCGAAGGGTACCGAGTATCCAGATTCAGAACTCCGGAGGACCTGACCTAAGTCAGACGGGAGCAAGACCTGCTTAGCACCTGGGGTGCCAGATGGAGAGTGAGAAAGGAGAATGAGGAGCCGATTGGAGCTGGAGGAGGGGCGGGAGGCGTCAGGAGGCGGGAAAGGGGTGGGAAAGCCTGCAGGCTGCCTCACAGCTCCCAGCTTCCTCCAGGGTAGCACACAAGAATCCCAAGTCACAGGTCCCAGGGTGGGTGGATGGGTGGGGTGGGGCTTGGGATTTCTGTTTCGGGACTGCAGGCCTTGTCTAGGAAAGGTGTCGCCACTGGCCTTCCCGGTTTTTTGTTTGTTTGTTTGTTTGTTTTTGTTATTTTGTGAATAGGCTGTGCTGTTTAGAGCTCACAGGCACCAGGAGCCCTGGGCCAACTCTTCTGGGCTTCTCAGCCTCCTCCCTTCTGCTCCAGCATCCTCTCAGCTACGCAACCTCTCCCCCCGCCCCCCCAACACACACCAACTCCTAATAGAATCTAAACTCAAGTGAATTCCACCCTACCCCTCAGGCAGTTAGGCCTGTTATCACTGGAACTAGGACCACACTGGCCAGTCACTGAGCAAACAAATGAGCAACTTCTGCATCCGTAAGCTCTGCTCTTCAACCACCCTGGAACAGAAGGTCCCCTTTCAGGGCCCCCCTAGAACCTGCCTTTAGCTTTTCCTACTGTTTGTAAGGTTTCCACGTCTGCACAGATAGGAGTTAATTTCCCCGAGGCTCACTGGAAGGACACAAATCACCGTGTTTGGGAAAACACACACACACACACACACACACACACACACACACACACACACACACACACACACAAATCCTAATCCATCCCCTTGACATGCCTCACCAAATGGCCAGGATGGCAGGCTCGGCTCTCAGTACTGGGTTTCCCTTGGTTAGCAAAAGCCCAAACATTTTAGCCAAAACTCTACCAAAGAATTTCTAGAAATGAAGACATTTTCAAGACAGGGGAAAAAGAGTTTTCCAGAAGAGTGGAAGAGTCTGAGAATGGCGGATGAGACCTGTGATCCAGCAGTGGGGCCCTGCTTGGAGGAATGCGACAGGAGGAGTCTGGGACTGGGACAGAACAGGGTTGGCCTCTCCCTGTGAACAGCCCCTGTGGGCCTTGGCCTGTTTGTTTTTCTGTCTGACTGTTTGCTGGATGGGGGTGGGAGAGATAAGGATGTGAAAACAACCTTAAAATAACCTCCACGGTTCCTTAGGCAACGGCAGAGTGGGCCCTGAGTCTAGCTTGGGGCTTGTCAGTTGTTGCGAAAGGAAGTAGGATTCTGAGTGGCCGCGGCCTGTCTGCAGGGCTCTTCGTCAGTCCATTATAGATACACTGTTCTCTTGCCCTGTCGCCTACGCCAGCTCATTCCCTCGTGGGCTCTGGTGAGCAGCCTCTGAAATCTGTCTTCTCAGCTGACACAAGCAAGGATAAATAATCCTGTGACTAGAGTTAGGACTTAGGGGCCTCAGGGAAGAGCATCAAGGCTGTGTAAATCTCAGCAATGTGGTGCTCAAATGGACCCTGCAGAACCCTGGGGTTGCTCCCTAGCTGTTACACTCCTTAACTCATTTGCTGCCGCCTCCTCCTCCTCCCCCTCCTCCCTCCTTCCAGCCCAGTCACATCCATTCAAAGCTTTCATCCTGGACTCTAGGCCCTAAGCCTGGCCGGGCTCCGGGCATCACTATAGAAACCAGCATATGTGGCCACTGTGATCCCCACAGCTCGCTTTCTCACTCCTGCAGTTCTCCGCGCCCCTTTCATTTGTTTGTTTTTGTTTTGTTTTCTGAGACAGGGTTTCTCTGTGTAGCCTTGGCTGTCCTGGACTCGATTTGTAGAGATCCTCGACAGAGATCCGCCGGCCTCCGCCTCCCTGAGTGCTGGGATTGTGGTGTGCGACACCGCACGGGGCTCCGCAGCACCCCTTTCACACACTCTTTGCTCATGAACCAGACCATCAGAACAGGTAAACCCCATCCACACTTACACTAGTACCAGCCATGGGAAATGGTACCTCCTTCTGCATCTCCGGAGAGGGACATCTGTGTTGCCCCAACAGCCTCTCACTGCATTGAACTTGAGTTCCCAACAGGCTCCAGGGCCTAGCTCTGGGAACTGGTCCTTGAACAAAGCCTTCTCCTTGGCCTACCATCTGTACCCTGGGCAAGCACCCCGCCTTGGCTCCGAGGTATGGCGCCTCCAAGGGCTATATAAACTCCTACTTCTTAGATTTATTTCTTTTATGTGTAGGGATATTTTTCCTGTAGGTACGTGTATGCGCCACAGGCTTGCCAGATGCCTGCAAGGTTCAGAAGAAGGCATCAGATCTCCTGGGGAAGCTATGAACGGTTGTAAGCTACCAGATACATGCTGGGAACTGAGCCTGAGACCTCTGCAAGAGCAACAAAGTGCTCCTAGCACGGAGGCCAAATATATGATTTTTAAGAGAAGTTTTTGGACTGAATTTGGGAGGTGATATTTTTTGAAGTGTGGCTTCCCCCCCCCCCCCCCGTTTTGTTTTGCTTTTTAAATTTGTAGAGATTTTAATGGCTTATTTTAGTGTGTCTCTGTGTGTGTATACATGTAAGTGCAGGTATCCAAGGAAGTAGGTGTTGGACCCTTTGGACCTGGCATTACAGGCTCCAAACTTGGGTCTATACAAGAGCAGTAAGTGTTGTTAGCAGCTAAACCATCTTTTCAGCCCCATTTTGTCCCTTTTTGTGACAAAAATCTCACTATGTACCTTGGCTGGCCTGGACGTCACTGCAGACCAGGATGGCCTCAAACTTGCATCCATCCTCCTGTCTCTGCCTCCTGAATGCTGGGGTTACAGGCATGTACCACCACACTCAGCCCTGAAAAAGGATTTTCTGGAGAATGCTTCCTAGCCCACTTGAAGGCTCGAGTAAACAACAGAAATGCACCAGGAGCCTCTCGCTGTTGAAGGATGCTAATCTGCCTCGTCATCACTCCAAATCCTAAGGAGCTGTTGGAGCTTTTAATTATTTCCAAGCTTAATGTGTCTGGGCCTCAAACTATTGTACATTGAGTCATTTTCCAACTAGATTTCACTTTTTAGTTTGCTTTCTGTTTTTTTTTTTTTTTTTTTTTTTAATATTTTTATTTAGTTTTAATTTATGTGTATTGGTGTGAGGGTGTCAGATCTTGGAATTACAGACAGTTGTGAGCTGCCATGTGGGTGCTGGGAATTGAACTCAGGACCTTTGGAAGAGCAGGCGGTGCTCTTAACCACTGAGCCATCTCTCCAGCCCCATGCTTTCTGTTTTTTATCGCATTTATTTAGAGTGTGTGTGCCGGAGAGAGCTCGCGCATGCATATACTGTGTGACTGTGTCTCGCACGAGCACGCATAAGTCAGAAGATGTTGTTTGGGGGTCGGTTCTCTTTCCACTTTGTGGCCTCCAGGAACTGAACTCAGATCATCGTCAGGCTTGGTCTGGAGCTTTAATCTGCGGAGTCATCATCCTGTTCTTCCTCCCACCGGACTTGAAGCATGCACCAAGTGCCGAGTGTGTAAAACCCAAGATGAGCAGGGCATACAGTTTGGCCTTGGCTGTGTGGTTGGTAGTTTTCAGGCATCCTAAGCATATAATGAGTCTCCGCTTCTCCGAGACCCAGGAAGGACATTGATGTAGAAGGCACTCACCACCAAGAGTTGCAGTGCAGTGTGAAAACCTCAGGTGCACGGTCTTCTGGCACATTCATTGTGGCCCTGAGAGTTGCAGCTTCCTATAAGATTTCCATGGCTGAACCGAGAAAGGAAGTGCATGCAGATTTCTACAGAAAATATAATTCCGTGAGAGATTTTGAAGAGACGAGAGAGCTGGTCCCATTCAGAAAGCACAGTGATTTTAGGTTGTTAAGGATTCTCTGGATTGGGCTGGAGAGATGGCTCAGCGGTTAAGAGCACCGTCTGCTCTTCCAAAGGTCCTGAGTTCAATTCCCAGCAACCGCATGGTGGCTCACAACCATCTATCATGAGATCTGGTTCCCTCTTCTGGTGTGCAGGTGTACATGCAGGCAGAGCACTGTATACATAATAAATAAATAAATCTTTAAAAAAAAAAAAAAAAAAAAAAAAAAAAAGGATTCTCTGGATTGCGCTCCATGGACATTCACTCTTGACTTGTGTTCTTGATCATGAAACATGGAGTTGCATGTTCTCCACAAGGTCCACAGTTGATGTCCTTGATTCAATTTCGTTCGTTCTTTCTAAGCACCAACTCCATGTTCAACAACAGAAGACTTTTAACCCACAGACAGATGGAGGGCATCCAATTCATATGAAAACATTATCACAGTAGGGACCCTGAGCTTGGAAAGAGGGGAGGGCTGTGCATCACAGCAGAGGGGGCGCGCACTGTGGGGAGGGCTGTGCATCACAGCAGAGGGGGCGCGCACTGTGGGGAGGCCTGTGCATCACAGCAGAGGGGGCGCCTGCCAGGGGAAGTGGGAAGTTGAATTGGCTTTATTTACTTTAAAAATTTTTAATTACATGTATTTATTTATTATGGAGAGAGAAAGTGTGTGTGTGTGTGTGTGTGTGAGAGAGAGAGAGAGAGAGAGAGAGAGAGAGAGAAAGAGAGAGAGAGAGAGGGGAGAGAGAGAGTGTTCTTACCACAGCATACTTGTAGAGGTCAGAAGACAACCTTTTGGGGGTGGGGAGTTCGGGACAGGGTTTCTCTGTATAACCCTGGCTGTCCTGGACTCTCTTTGTAGACCAGGCTGGCCTCGAACTCACAGCAATGCGCCTGCCTCCGCCTCCCGAGCGCTGGGATTTAAGGTGTGCACCTTCAAAGAACAACTTTTGAGAGCTGATTTTCTCTTATCATGTGAATCTTGGGGATCAAGTTCAGGGCTCACCCCCTACACCCCCAACACCTCCCACCCCCACCGCTGAGCCATCTCACCAGCTCACTGTGAAACTCGCCTGGCCCTCCTCCTTGCCCAGCTTTTGTAGGAGAGGTTTGGGCTGGTGTAGACCAAGACGGCAGGGCAGGACACCTTTCGGCCTTTTGTAAGAAGTAGAGTGGTGGGACACCTGCACCTGACATCAGACAAGTGGGATGAGAGGGAACACTGGGCTTCGTGAGATTTTGGGTGGATGGCTTTGACTAGATCCTGATTATTGCTAATGGGGCAGAGAGGGAGGTGGATGGAGCCTGGGGATGAGCTGGAGGCTGCACTAGTGGGCACTGCTGTCAATCACTCAGCACTCCTCTCCTTACAACTGACCCTGCTGCCTCAGTCCCAGGCCTTGTGTAAGCTGTGAGGGGACAGCAACACAGCTCTACAGTGACACCCCCAGCAACCCAAAGGGCTCCCTGGACCTTTCAGGGACTTCAATCAAGCAAACTGGGATTCTTGGGTTTGGCACAGGAGTAGCCAACATAAAACAGAGTCGGAGATTTTATTCCAAGTAGAGAGAAGGGCTGGAGAGATGGCTCAGTGGCTAAGAGCACTGGCTGCTCCTGTAGAGGAGCCAGGCTGGGCTCCCAGCACCCACATGGAGGCTTACACTGTCTGTAACTCCAGTTCCAGGGGATCTTATGCACTTTTCTGGCCTCTGTAAGCACTACACATCACATACATAGTACAAACATACACACACAGGGAAAGCAGATAAGATAAAAAAAAATGAATACGTTATAAAAGAAAAATAGAAAAGCACTTGGGGAGAAAAATCAAAGTACACTCCAAGAGTAAGGGTGTGGGTTTCTCAAAGAAAACAGCTCCAAGTCCCCCAGTAGGAACACCTGAGTTAGGATGCTATGATCCCCCTCAGTTCAGTGGGTGACAGAGTCCTAACTGATGGTTGGAGGCAGCACTTCATCCCTGGATCCAAGCATCCCTCTTCTCAAAGCCACGCCCCTACAAGAGATGAGCCACACACACACATGCTCAGGACCTCCCATGTTGAGTAAGCCACCGTGACCCCAACTCAGAGGCCCCAAAGCTGCTCCTGAATTCAGCTGTCAAAGTACACATATGGACACAAAGGCCCTTCTTGATTAAAGTAGGCCTTTCATCAGGAGTGGGTGGGGTCAGAGGTCAAGATGGTGCTAGCCCGCATTTTAAAAATGAATCTTGACCCCTACCTCACAGTATACACAAACATAGACTCCAGATGGATTGTTGTTTCAATGGAACAATGAGGCAGTAATTTATAAGATGAATCAGACAATGTCTTTGAGGTGTTGGGTTTGGAAACAGTTTTTGTGCCTGTGTTCTGTTTATAAAGGAAACACCAAAACCACCCACAAGACAGAACCGCTAAATTGGCCAACACAAGAATTAAAACTTCTCTTCATCAAAGGACACTTTAAAACGAGGGAAAGACAGACCAGGGGTGGAGGGCAGTATTAGTAAACACGAACCCAGCTAAGGACTCACACCCAGGAGGCAAACAACACAAAGACAGAGACAGACAGATCCTATGTAGCACCATGTGTGGTGGCGGACGCCTTTAATCTTTAATCCCAGCACTCAAGAGGCAGAGGCAGGTGGCTCTCTGAGAGCTGAGAGTTTGATGGCAGCCTGGTCTACAGAGTGAGTTCCAGGGCAGCCAGAGTTACAAAATGAACACTTGTCTCAGAGAGAGAGAGAGAGAGAGAGAGAGAGAGAGAGAGAGAGAGAGAGAAAAGAAGAAGAAGAAGGAGGAGAGGAGGAGGAGGAGGAGGAGGGAGGGAGGGAGGAAGGGAGGGAGGGAGGGAGGGAAGGAGGGAGGGAGGAAAGGAAGGAAAACCAATAGAAAAATGGGCAAAATATTTAAATGAGCTGGAATATGGCTCAGAGAGAGGTACAGGGCTTGCCTGGTGTTAGGCAAGGTTCCCTAACTGATCAAATGAATGTATCTATTACCTTACAGGATGTGATCCAGACAGTCCAACAGTGGCTGTCTCCCACAGTGGCTGTCTGTGTCCCACAGTGCCTGTCTCCCTCAGTCTCTGTCTCCCTCAGTGACTGTCTCCCACAGTGACAGTCTCCCACAGTGTCTGTCTCCCACAGTGCCTGTCTCCCACAGTGCCTGTCTCCCAAAGTACCTGTCTCCCTCAGTGCCTGTCTCCCTCAGTGCTTGTCTCCCTCAGTCACTGTCTCCCTCAGTGCCTGTCTCCCACAGTGCCTGTCTCCCTCAGTGCCTGTCTCCCTCAGTCCCTGTCTCCCTCAGTGCCTGTCTCCCTCAGTGCCTGTCTCCCTCAGTGCCTGTCTTCCTCAGTGCCTGTCTCCCACAGTGCCTGTCTCCCACAGTGCCTGTCTCCCTCAGTCACTGTCTCCCTCAGTCACTGTCTCCCTCTGTGCCTGTCTTCCTCGGTGCCTGTCTCCCTCAGTGCCTGTCTCCCACAGTGCCTGTCTTCCTCAGTGACTATCTCCCTCAGTGCCTGTCTCCCTCAGTCACTGTCTCCCTCAGTCACTGTCTCCCTCAGTGCCTGTCTCCCACAGTGCCTGTCTCCCTCAGTGCCTGTCTTCCTCAGTGACTGTCTCCCACAGTGGCTGTCGTCTCCCTCTAGAGAGCCCAAGAGTCCAGTGGTCAAGTGCTCAGCCCACAAGGTTGAATGTCTCTGAGTTTCCAATCTAGCACTGCAGCCCTGGAGGACTCCTGGAGAGCTGCTGGTCTTCGGGCTATGTTGGAATCTAATAGCCATGAGGACATGCCACAGAAAGAAGAGGGACAAGCCGGAGCCAAGTGGTTGATCAGGGCATGGTGTTCCGCTGCTCTACTCAGGGGAGTGTGCACTGGCTTAACAATTATCATTAACTACTAAACCAAGCAAACCATTACCCTGTGACACCGAAACTCTACTGATGTGAATGTTCACATCATGTGATATATAAGAGCAAAAAAACCATGAAAAAGTCTACGGTGGAATTCAACAATCAATGACGTGTATTGCAGAATGGGTTACCATGAAGGGAAAAGAATGCAACTGGCAGGGGGGAGGTGGCTCAGGCCCTAAAGACGATAATCAGTCAAGCCTGGTGACCAGAAGCCAGGCAAAAGCCAGATGTGGTGTGCACATCTGGAATCCTGAGACTCCTGTGGCAAGACGGGAGGTGGACAGGAGAATCATCCAGAAGCTTGGAATGTCCAACATGGTGGCAGAAGCAAGAGAGAACTCTGCCTCAGTAAGGTGAAAATTTGTTCTCTAATGTACGGACACACACACACAACGGACACACATACACAGTCATACATGCAATCATTGGACCAATACTTAAAGAAGTGCTACTTCTGTGTGTAGCAATATCAAAGAATTTCACGAAGATACTTCTGAGTGACGGAAGCCAGTTTAGTAACCATGTATGTACAGGAAGTTCAAAAGCAGGCAAGACAACCTGGTGTTTGAAGCTAGTAATGTCTAGGGGTTGCCTTGCTGGGGCAGTGGTGAGCCAAGTGTGATGGAGCATACCTGTGATCCCAACATGCAGAAGATGGAAGCAGAAGGGTCAGGAGTTCAAGGCCAGCCTCAGCTAGTTAGAGAGTTTAAGACCCAATCTGAGCTACATGAGACCTTGCTTCAAACAAACAAACAAACAAACAAAACAAAACAACAAACCAAAAACAAAAGCCCAAATTGTGTTTTTTCATCAGAATGTTGTCTATTCAGGTGCACTCAGTGGGTGTCAACAAGATACAATGAACACTCAGATTTATGCATGTGTGTGCACGGATATACTGAGCAAGCCTTATCGAAATTGCTTAAACAGGGGTTTTTAAGAATTCAAGGCTGGGGCTGAGAGGTGGCTCAGTGTTGAGATCACTGGCTACAGGTCAGTAGTAGTGGCTCATGTCTTTAATCCCAGGACTGCAGAGGCAGGTGAGTTTGAGGACAGCCAGGTCTACAAAGTGAGTTCCAGGTCAATCAAGGCTTCAAAGCAAGATCTTGGGGGGTGATTTTGGTTGGTTGGTTGGTTTGGTTGGTTTTGTTTGTTTTTTAAAGTTAAAAGAACACAGGCTAGTCTTGCAGAGGACCTAGGTTCAGTTCCCAGTAATCACATGGCTGCTCAGAACTATTTCTAATTCTAGTTTTAGGGGATCCAAAGCCCTCTCCTGGCCTTCACAGACACTGTGTATGACGTGGTGCCTGGGCATACATGCAGGTAAGACAGTCACATGCATGAGATAAAGTGTAGAAACCAAGAAGACATAGGAAGAAAGAAAAGAGGAGAAGTTATGCCTTGGACAGGGTGGCGGCCATCTTGCTTGTCAACTTGGCTACATCTGGAATTAACTACAACCCAAAACTGGAGGGCACAGCTGTGTGGGGTTCTCGCTTCTTCTGAAGAAGTACCCACTTCTAATCTGGACCTTTGAGGTAGGAAGACACTTGCATTTATTCAGGATCTTGAGATGGGAAGACACACCTTGCTAGCAAGCCAGTAAGCAGCATTCGTCCATGGCAGGGGTCCTCAACCTTCCTAATGCTATGACCCGTCGATACATCTCGTCGTGTTGTAGTGACCCCCAACCACAGAGTTATTTTGTTGTTACTTCAATAACTCTAATTGTGCTGCTGTTGTGAATTATAATGTAGATATCTGTAGTTTCTGGTGGTTTTAAGGTAACCCCTGTGAAAGTCATCACACACATACACACACATATACATACATACACACACACACACACACATACACACATACACACACACACACCAAAAATAGGATCTCTACCCACAGGTTGAGAACTGCTGCTTCGTGGCCTCGACATCAGTTCCTGCTTCCTCATTCTTGCCTGTTTGAGTTCCTGTCCTGTCTTCCTTTAGTGATGGACTATGGTGTGGAAGTGTAAGCCAAATAAGCCCTTTCCTCCCCAGCTTGCTTTTGGTCACAGCATTTCATCACAGCAATGATCACCCTAACTAGGACAGATCGGCTCTGCAGTGTTGCCCCGTTGGGGCTCTGTGAGCATCTGCCTGAAAATAACTTTTGGTGCCAGCATAGTGGCACATGTCTAACCTCAGCATTTGGGATGTTTATCTAGGAGGAATTCAAGTTCAAGGTCAGCCTAGGCTATTTAAAGAGACTCTGGCACCTAAAAACCTTCCGAAGCTGTTGTTATTTAGATTTGTTTGTGTGTATTAGTGCTTGCCTGTACATAGGTATATGCACCGTGTGTGTGTGTGTGTGTGTGTGTGTGTGTGTGTGTGTGTGTGTGTTGCCTGTGGAGGCCAGAAGACATCAGACTGCCCCCCTCCCCCGCCGGATCTGGCGTTGTAGATGATTGTGAGCTGCTATGTGGGTGCTGGAAACTAAATCTTGCAGAGGCAAAAGCAGAGAATGCTATTTCTCACTAACACACACATATACACACACATGCACACATGCACACACACAATATTTTTAAATGGATATGGGAATGGGAGAGGACTAGATATCTACCTCACTTGGTGGAATACTTCTATAGCATTCAAGAAGCCCTGAGTTTGATCCCTGGCGCCTCACAAACTGGATGTGGTGGCATATAAAGTGTGGAATTGCAGAAGCCCAAGGCAATCCTTCTTGTTTTCCTAGGAGTTTGAGGCCACTCTGGGCTACATGAGACCCTGTCTCATGGATAGATGGGTGGGTGGGTGGATGGATGGATGGGTGGGTGGATGAGTGGGTGGGTGGGTGGATGGATGGGTGGGTGGGTGGGTAGATGGATGGATGGATGGATGGATGGGTGAATGGACAAGTGGGTGGGTGGGTGGGTGGGTGGATGGATGAGTGGGTGGTGCATTGATAGATGTTCTGGATGGATGGATGGATGGATGGATGGGTGGGTGGGTGGGTGGATGGGAAGGGAGGTAGGATCTAGGTGGAATGTTAGACCTCTAATTAAACTTGAGCAATGGTAGTAAGCCCCAGAGTAGGTAGAGGACTAGGGACATAGTCCTGAACTCAGCTCTAAAATCTGGTCCCTTCCCCTTGTTGTTATGAAATCTCCTCTTGAGTCCTTTCCCAGAGTCCTTCCCTCCAGCTGCAGGCAGGGTCCTTGCTGGGCCTCCTGCCTCAGAGCTCTCCTACCACTGATGTTTCTCCCTGCATAGAAACCTCTCTCTGGGCCCTTGCACACAGGAGGGATGAGGAAGCATTGGGGGACCCTCATGGGCTAGGCACATGCACATGAAGATGGTAAGCTATTGAACTTCGGGGATGGCTAAATAGTGGGCAAATACATTAGCCCCAAGGATTGACAGCGAGCACCCGCGGGACACATATTTCCACTGGGTTCCCTCACAGAGGTGCTTAAGTGTCACATGTGAGGAATTGTCACTGCTGGGAACCAGTCCTACACATCGAGTCAGAAGCCTGCGGTCCTTCTTGCCATCATTGTGACCCTAAGAGGTGACTGTCATCACGCCCTCTGCGTAGACAACAAAGCCAAGGCACCAGAAGGTTGTCACTTGTCCAGAGATCCGAAATGTCAAAGCAGAGTGAGAATTTGAGTGGGGGTTGGTGGCTCCTGAGTCCTTGCAATAACCAGTCAGAGTCCTGGTTTCCATGACCCATGGGACCACCCTTCCTGAGAGGGCTTTGCAGGGTGGCTTCGGAGGTCAGCAGCCATGTCTTGTCGGAGGCTCAGAGTCCAAGGTGAACTCACTTGAGTGAATGGCAACGTATCTCTAAAGGCAGAGGCAGCAGGAAGGGACACCTATAGTGTGCACATTTGTGTGTGTGTGTGTGTGTGTGTGTGTGTGTGTGCATCTGCGCTCACACTAGTGTGCAAGTAGGTGGGTGGGGTGCGGGGCTGAGGCCAGGGGAGACAGTCTACCTATTAACAGAAAGTAATCAATCTGAAGGCTCCTCACTTGCTCGGCACACAGCAAATATTTGTCGAATTAAATTGGAATTCTAAAGACAGCGCTCTATAAATGTGAGGTACTGCTATTACTGTCACCTCCTCGGAAGAAAGATGCAGGGACACTGTTGGGGGGCAGTGTCCCTTAGCTTCCTCTTGCCTCCAGATCACCGACTCCTTTGGGTGGCCTCTCTCTGGGAGATAGTCTTGTTGAACTGGCTGAAGCCAGGTCTCCCAGACCATGAAGACAATGGTGACAAAGTGACAATCAGCAGTAGCTGAGAGAGGAAAGGAACCCTCCATACTGGCTACCTGTGTGCTAAGTGCCTTGGAGTAACTACCCGCTAGCTCGTTCTACACATCCAGACAGGATGCCACTGTGTATCCAGAGAAGAAAGACAGTGCTAGAGGGGCTGGCCGTGAGGACATGCTCTTCATGCTAAGAAAAACCGTGTGTGTGTGTGTGTGTGTGTGTGTGTGTGTGTGTGTGTGTGTGTGGTGTGTGTGTGTGTGTGTGTAGGGGGATGTGTGTGCACATGTGAACATATGCACATGCATGAGCACACAAAGGTCAGAAGTTGATGTTGGGTATCTCCTCTGTCGCTCTCCACCTTATTTATTCAGAGTCCCTCACAGAACCTGGAGCTCAGCAATTTGTCCAGGCTGGATGACCAGCAAACAACATGGACCCTGCTGTCTCCACCTTCCTGGTGCTGTGATCCTAGGCGCTTACCATCAAGCCTGACTTAGAAAGAAAGAAAGAAAGAAAGAAAGAAAGAAAGAAAGAAAGAAAGAAAGAAAGAAAGAAAGAAAGAAAGAAAGAAAGAAAGAAAAAGGAAACTTGTGGGGTGGGGCAAGGGGGTGCTGCAGTCTCACAAGTGGTACCGTGTGCACATAGAGGTCAGAGGTCAACTTTCCAGAGTCTACTCAGATTCCAGGGATGGAACACGGGTCGCCGAGTTCTCATGGCAAACACTTTTACTTCTATGCCACCTCAGATGGCCAGAATCTGGCTTTTTACAGGCACAGGCAGACCCCTGGGCCTCGGTTCCAGCCAAGCTAGCAGGATCTTCAGCTCCAGGACAGTGAAAAATCCTCATCTCAAAAAAACAAAGTGGATAGCACCTGAGGAGAAACTCCTGGCTAAGCCTTGGCTTCCCAGCCCCATCTACACACACATTTATACACAAGAGCCCAGAGGCCAAGAGAGGCCCCCAGCCCTGTGTTTCCTGGGAACAGCTCCTTTCCTCTCCCTGAGCCCACTCGCTCTAGGGAAAGCCAGTCTGACACACTTGTAACATTTGAGATCTCCTGACCAGGCCACTGAGAGAGATCTGGGCTCTAAGCCTGTCCCAAGCCTATGCCATGGCCCAGTGGCCTTCACAGTCCTTCTCAGCCCCTGTCATCAGTCAGTCCCCCTTCTGACGCCTATGACACGGTGCCTCCTCCCCGGAGGTCCAAAGCCTTAAAACTTAATAGTCTCTCAAACCCTGTATCACTAGAGGGGGCTTTTATGAACTCAACAGGGCTAGTATTATGAGGGGCAGCCACCACCTAAGGTGCGCTGCTCACAGTCAGGGGGCCCCTCAAACACACTTCAGAGGCCTCAGAGGGCACCTCCACTCCCAGTTCCTCTGTGTCTGACGAGGTTATGACAGAACAGTTTGTTGCAGACAAGGGCCCGGTGGGAGCCTGAGACCCTTGTACCCTGGCTCAGGGGAAGCAGAGGAGCAGACGGGAGGGGTGGGAGGGATCTCGGTGAGTAATGAGCAGGCAATTGTAAGCTCTGTGGTGGCAGTGGGGAACAGATGGAAGAGGAGGGGGATTTCTGCCGCCCAGGCTTCTGAGGTGTGGCACTGAGGGAGACAGAAGAGGGAGGGGACAGGCACCAGGTGGCAGGCTGAAGGAGCTGCTGCTGGGCCTTTGGGACACACTACCATCTCTGCCCTGAGGTCCAGAGTTTTCTATTGTTACCTTTTTTTTTTTTTTTTCTTTCTCACTTTCCCCAACTCTTCTGCCTCCCCACCTCCCTCTCTACCTCACACACTATTTTTTTTTTTTTTTTTTTAAGGCAAGAGTTTTCCTACTTAATCCTGGCTGGCCTAGAACTCACTATTGTAGACCAGGCTGGCCCTCAGACTCAGAAATCTGCCTCTGCCTACAGATACTGGATTGAAAGGTGTGCCCCACCATCATGCCTGGTGGTGCCTTCCTCCCTGCTCTCTTTCCTCAACCCTTTCCCCCTTCCTCAAATGCGGCCTGTCCTACAAGGCTGGAAATAGGCCTTTTGCCTGGGCTTCTGTTGGTGTAAGTGGAACTCCCAAATAAAATATATACAACAGGAAATAAACGGCCATGATTGATTTGCCTACACACACACACTTATCCCAGACACACACATACACTCACTGCGCACACACACAAACACACACTTATTCCAGACACATACATACTCTTATTGCGTGTGCGCGCGCACACACACACACACACACACACACACACACACATACACACTTATTCCAGACACATACATACACTCACTGCACACACACAAATACACAGGTGTACATGTTCATAGGGACTCTACCTAGACATGTAAACAAATCTACTCACATTCACACTTTTCCAGACACACTGATTTGCAAACACAGGCTCACACTCACACCTTCCCCAGACACACATGCACACGCAAGCCCGGGTGCATGATCACACACACATTTTCTTCATTACCTCCTCAAATACTGTCTTTTCTTTCGGTCTTGAGTTCAATGTTGTTTTTTGTCTCTTTTTGGCCCTCCCCCTCCATTTCCCCTCAATTTATTCCAGCTGTGAAAACCTTTTCCACATCTCCTCTGTCACCCCAGCAGATAGGTGAGTGGCAGGCAGAGGAGTCCAGTCGGCAGCCACTGTTGGTAATGGATACCAGATGTGGAGCTGGCGCCCAGCCCAGTGCAGCTCTGAGCTGGGGCTCCCGCGCCTGCCTCCTACAGCTGGGCAAGAGGGACTCTGGCCTGGGCCAGGATCAGCAGACCAGACTCAGGGGACACAGGCACAGAAGACCAGAAGAGCCTGGGGGTGAAGCGGGGGAATGGAGGAGGAAAGGAGGTGGGTGCAGAGGACCAGGAACCCCTGTGGCATGACTCTAGGGAGTCTGGCAGACTGGCTGAGCTGATCCATTATGCTGAGAACAGGGCCTGCCTTTAGCTTCTTGTCAGCCATTTTATTTCCTTTGGGGGGGGGGTGGGGTGCCACTGGTACTATTCATAACTACATGTGTTTGGTAAAAAAAAAGCCAACCATAACATTCTAGAATTCTCCACGTCTGTTCTACCACAAGTGGTCATGAACCAGCTAACCCTAGTGGAATGTTTGGGGGTATTTCTAAGTCACTGTCACGTGGTGAATGTCTCCTCTTGGGTAATCAGCAGAGCAATGTTATGAGGTAGAGAAAGCAATTGTCCCCGTCTAGCCAATGGAGCGAAAGAGACCAAGATCTACCTGGCCCGTCCAGGGAGTGGTGGTACCAGAAGTCCAGCCAGTGCGAAGCCATGAAACACGCTATGCTATCAGAGGACCAAAATCTTGTGTGCATGTGTGTGTTGGGGGGAGGGGGAGGGGTGTTGTTCAACTCGGAT
Organism: Acomys russatus; assembly: GCF_903995435.1. Classification (NCBI taxonomy): domain Eukaryota; kingdom Metazoa; phylum Chordata; class Mammalia; order Rodentia; family Muridae; genus Acomys; species Acomys russatus. The sequence goes on from NC_067147.1 coordinate 9,907,078, forward strand.
ATTCTTCCACTTTGTTGGGTTTTTTTGTTGTTGTTGTTTTGTTTTGTTTTTTATGTGTCCGTGTGTACGCTGTCATGGCAGGACCCTTCCACGGAGGTCAGAGAACATCTTTGTGGAGTCGGGATCTCTCTCTCCAGCGTTACTTGAGTTCTCAGAATGGGACTCAGGTCACCAGGCATGTACAGCCTGCACCTTTGCCTAACTCTGGGCCACTTCACCGGACCCCTCCATCTTGGTGTTTTGAGACAGGGTCTCTCCCTAGGATTTCGGGTTTACTGGTTTGGTTCCTCTGTCTAGAGTGGGGCCCAGGAATCCTACTGTGTCTGCCTCCCTAGCTCTGAGGCTACAGGTGCACTCCACCATGCTTGGCTTTTTAGCCAGGTGCCACAGATCAAAGCCTAGTCCCGGCGACGATGTGGCAAGACCCTCACAGGCTGAGCCATCTCCCAGCCACAGAAGAGACTAGACTGCTTAGAAGGAGTCAGATTTGGCATCACACTGATGGCTCCCAGCCACAGAAGAGACTAGACTGCTTAGAAGGAGTCAGATTTGGCATCACACTGGTCATACCAGCACTTGGGAAGCTGGGACAGGAGGATTAGGAACAAAAGCTAGCCTTGGCTTCATATGAAGTTCAAGGCCAGCCTGGGCTACATAAGACACCGAGATGTCTCAGAAGGGACCTAATCCAAAACTCTTGCTTTTCTTCCTTTCTTAGGTGGTAAAATGATTGCTGCCCAAGTGAGAGAACCAGAGTTTTGATGCCCAGCACCCAGGTAAAAATGACCACAATCCCAAGTGCCCAGGAAGTGGAAACAGGTGGATTCTGGCAGATTGCTGACCAGCTAGCCTGCCTAATTGAAGCTCCAGATTCAGTGAAAGACCACCTCTTCAAAAAATAAGCTGGAAACATTGAGATAGACACCTGATATAGACCTCTGGCCTCCTCTGGCCTCCTCTGGCCTCCACACGGATGTACACATACAAGTGCGTATGCACATGCGCACCACACACGTGTGAGACGTGTAGCAGGGCCGTTGGGAGGGTAGTATCTGTTTTGTGTCCTGCCCTCTTAAGCTCAAAATGCCCAGATAACAGGGACAGTCTCTTTTCCCTTCATCTACTCTCCCCTCAGCCTCCTTTGCAACAGCAGTGCCTAGAACATTCCCCAGTGTGTGAGCCGTGGTGCTTGGGAGGGCTTGCAGCAAAGGCCTGTGGTCGTCATCTCTGGGCCACAAGTGCCTCTGTGAAACCAAATCCTCCCTCCCCCACCACTCACCCACTGGGACACCTGACTCCCTTCTTAAGCTCAGTCAGAGCAAAAGCTGCTTCCTGTCTGGGTCTTGGTAACCCCCTTGAAATCCAGGCCTCTGCCTCCCCATCCCTTCCAAATGCTTATTAAGCTGTTTGCAAATCCAGGGCTGAACCTTGGAGTGAGTTTAATAAAGCAGGAGACAGATATCATCCATCACGGGGCAGGTGTGCTGGGACTGATGGGCACACAGTCAGGGTGCTTCTGGTCAGCCAACAGCCGACCCACATAGGGCCCTCTGCTCTCACGTTTCCTGTCCAGGCTGCACCCGCTTGAGTGGTCTCTCCTCAGCTCATGTCCTTGTCAGTAATCTCACTCTGCACAGAGAGAATGGCTAGGAGTCCTGGTCATCAGTAACAGGCAAGGCCCTGACCCCAGGAAGATACAGAAGGGAGGTGGAGAAGCACAACCTTAGCCACCAAAATAAATCACACTTTAAGCAGTAGTTTGTTGGGGTGGTATTTTTGTTTTGTTTTGTTGGGCAGGGGGTTGGGGGTGGAGAGATCTCATGTATCCTAGGCTAACCTCAAACTCACTATGTAGCTGAGGCTGGCCTTTGGATCCTCCTGCCCCCATTTCTTAAGTGTTGAGATCACAGGCATGTGTTGTCATGCCTAGTTCATGTAATGCTGAAATCAAATCCAGGGGTCTGGACACACTAAGTAAACATTCTACCCATAGAACCTCTGAGCACCCTATCCACAGGATCGCTGAGCACCCTACCCACAGGACCACTGAGCACCCTACCCACAGGACCACTGAGCACCCTACCCACAGGACCACTGAGCATCCTATCCATAGGACCACTGAGCACCCTACCCACAGGACCACTGAGCACCCTACCCACAGGACCACTGAGCATCCTATCCATAGGACCACTGAGTACCCTACCCACAGGACCACTGAGCATCCTATCCATAGGACCACTGAGCACCCTACCCACAGGACCACTGAGCATCCTATCCATAGGACCACTGAGCACCCTACCCACAGGACCACTGAGCACCCTACCCACAGGACCACTGAGCACCCTACCCACAGGACCACTGAGCACCCTACCCACAGGACCACTGAGCATCCTACCCATAGGACCACTGAGCACTCTACCCACAGGACCACTGAGCACTCCATCCACAAGACCACTAAGCACTCTACCCATAGGACCACTGAGCACTCTGCCCATAGGACCACTGAGCACTCTACACACAGAATCACTGAGCACTCTATACACAGAATCATTCTCTGTTCTTTGCAATCAAAATCACAATTGGTGCCAACTCACCATTTTGGCTATACATGGAATCCATCTTACTGATTGCTCCAATGACCATAGTCCCAAGAGGCGCTCAATGGAACTGGTAACCAACCATGTCCCGTTCTTAGTTTGTCCCCAAACATGTTCCTTCTACAGTCTCCTTACTTCACTCACAATGAAGTTCAGCTTTCCAGATACTCATGAACCGCGCCCCGCAAAAGAGACATTTATTATTATTGACAAGAGATGGTGACCATGCTCGCCGAGGTGCACACAGAGAACAGAGGACAACTTTGTGGAATCGATTCTGACATTCCAATTTTATGTAGATTCCAAGGATAAAGTTAGGTCACCAGACTTGTGCCACCAGCACCTTTGCCCACTGAGCCATCTTGCTGCTCCTTTTCCCCCTTTAAGATAGCCTCATGTTGTCCATGATTGCCTGGAGCTTGCTGTGTAGACCAGGCTTGCTTAAGACTTGTGAGGGTCCTTGCCTCTGCTTCCTGGGATCTCTGTCCTATTTTTTTTTTCTTTTCTTTTCTTTTAGCTTCTTTTTGTTGTTGCTGTTGCTTGAGTTTCTTGCCTTGAGATTTTGAGATTAGTCCAGGCTGGCCCCGAACTCTTAATCCTCCTGCCTTTATCTCTCAAGAGCTAGGACTATAGGATGTGAGCCACCAAGCCTGCTTCCACGTCTTCCCATCTTAGCTTCCACTGCCCTACACCACGGGTGACAGCCTGCTATTCAGAATCTGCCTTGGCACTAGAATGTCCCCCCATTTCTCCCAGATAAGACTGGAAGATCCAGGGTAAAAAGGGGGTTCACAGACAGCCCTAAGGGTGCTCATTCGTGTCATATGAACTCTCCAGGGTGCACGGTAGGCATCCTTTTCTAACTCCCAGACTAGCAAACACCACGTTGGTAGCTTGAAGTTCACAGTGGAAGGAATAGCAACAGCATGGAGGTTAGCAAATGAGGTTTTTGCCTAGAGAGCCAGCTGTTGGTCATGTACAGCCCACCGCTGCCTCAGCCGTGCTCTTCCAGTGATACACACAACCTCAGAAGGGACCTGAAGGTGAGCTCTCAGCTGGGCGTGGTGGCGCACACCTTTAATCCCAGCACTTGGGAGGCAGAGGTAGGAGGTCTACAAAGTGAGTCCAGGAGAGCCAAGGTTACACAGAGAAACCCTGTCTCAAAAAACCCAAAAGCAAAAGCAAAAAAACAAAATAAAGGTGAGCTCTCCCCCAGAAGGCTGGGCATCCCTTCTCGGCTGTGGAGCTGGGACTGCGTGGCTCACAGACAAGAGCTGTGGGTGAGTGAGCACCAATGACCTATCCAACCATAGCTGTAGTGGGTGCTGGATAATCTGTAAGTGGAAGAGTGCTCTGAAATCAAGTTATATGGAAGACAAAACAAAACAAAAACCACTCTGAAACAGGCCCTCAAACTATAAATAGCACTTCTATAGTTCCTGATGGTCCCAAGTACCTAATGTGAGTTTTGCATCTACACTCAAGGGAAATGCTGTGGCTAGTCCCACTTTAAGATGGAAAAGCACCAGGGGGGCTGTATTAGGTCCCCTATCTGAAGTCACGTGGTAGGTAGTACCATTTGAATTTGTGTCTCACAGCCCAGCTCTCTCAATATGGTGCCATTGACATAGTTGGACATAGACACTAGGGTAGGGACCTCACTTGTAGAAATGGGTCTGGTTTCTTCCTCTCCACATCCAGCCATACACAGTAATGAGTCTTTCATTGTTGTATCTGTTGCATTTTGAGATGAGTCTTTATACCCCAACCTGGCCTCAAACACTATGTAGCCAAGGATGACCTTGAACTTATGATCTTTTGTATGAGTTACTTTTGGGTTGCTATGGTAACACCATGACTTGTAGATGGTAATTTGTAGAAGGAAGAGTTTGTTTGGCTTTTAGTTCCAGAGGGATGCGAGTCCAACATGGTGAGGGAGTTTGGCAGCAAGCCCCAGGCACGGTGGCTGGGGTAGGATGCTGAGAGCTCACAGTTTGAACGGCAAGCACAAAGTGGATAGAACAAACTAGAAATGGCACAGGTTCTTGATCCTCCAAGTCCACTCCCAGTAATATACTCCCTTCCAGGCAGGCCACCCCTCCCAAACCTTCACAAAGAGCGCCAGCAACTGAGCACTAAGTCTTTATATGCATGAGCCTGCAGGAACGTTCTCACTCCGTTCCTGCCTCCACCTCACACAGGCTGGGATTACAAACCATGCCCGCTTCTACACAGCCATGGGGACTGAGCCCAAGGTTTTCTGCATGGTGACCAGAAGACAAGGTCTTCTTTATGTATACATCTCTGGGGCTGGAGAGATGGCTCAGAGGTTAAGAGCACTGGTTGCTCTTCCAAAGGTCCTGAGTTCAATTCCCAGCAACCACATGGTGGCTCACAACCATTTATAATGAGATCTGGTGCCCTCTCCTGGCCTGCAGATGTTACAGGCAAGAAGAACACTGTATACGTAATCAGTCAATCAATCTTTTTTTTTTTCAATCAATCAATCTTTAAAAAATAAAAATAAAATAAACAAATACATCTCCAAAGGACCTTGCACGGAGCCCAGATCCCTGCCTGTTACCAACACACCTGCTTATGCCCCATGCACAGTTTCCTCAGTGGAGGCCACTTCTCCGAATAAATTACAATCCCCTGGAGCATTTTCTCTTCTGACTTCCTCTAGGACAGTTTTCCAGTCTGGCCTTGGCTCCCCCATCAGCCCCAGTCCCCCATGACCTAGGCCCCTCTACACCCCAGTTCTCAAAGCCATGCTGTACCCCATCCCACAGCCTGATTCTCTGAGGACCAGGGCCAGAGTCAATAGAGCCAGACCCTGGGAGGTCACAGGCGGGCCCAGGAGCTTTTGTACCACTTTGCTTTGCTTTTTCTTTTGTCTCCTGCGTCTTGTTTTACCTCAGCTCTCTTCTGGTCCTTTACTCTTGCCTGTGTGGGTCTCTCGGGTATCTCATTCTTAAATCTTCTGTTGCCCTTGTTTCTGTCCATGTCTGCTTTTGTGTCTCTTTGGGTCCTTCCGTTTAGTGGCAGGGGTGTGTGCGGGTTTTTTGTTTTTGTTTTTTCTCTGCTTTATTGATGTCTGTTCCCCCTGTATCCTTTCTTCTCTCGGTTCCCAACATTCTGGGGTGTGTGTGTGTGTGTGTGTGTGTGTGTGTGTGTGTGTGTGTGTGTGTGTGTGTGTGTGTGTGTGTGTGTGTTTCTCCGGGTCCACCTTGAAGCTGTTTCTGTCTCCGTGTATCTGTCTACCCATGACTTCGTGTGTCTGCCTTTAGGGTTCTCTCAGGGTCTCTTCCTGGCAGCATTCGCTCAGTTCATCATGGCTGCTTCCCTAGGGACCCCCACTTACCCCTCCCAAAGTTCACTGCCTTGTCAAACGGAGCTAATCTCCTGCGGGAGGAAAAAGCTTCATTCACACTGGGGAGGTGGGGTGGGGTGGGGGAGGGCAGAGGAGGGGGGGAGGGCTCAGGGGCTGCAGCCTGAAAACACCCCAGCCTATAATACCGCTTTTGTTCTAGGCTGGTGGGAGGGGGTGGGTGGGGGAATGAAAGAAGGGGGCTATTAAAGGAGCAGGTGAAAGGCTTGTCTTCAGTAACCGTAGATAAGCGCTTACCCCTTCTAATCTGACTAAGGCCTATTATCTTCCCGCCACAGTCATTACTATTAATATTAAACACCCCCCCCCCCAGCCCAGCTTAAAAACAACTTGAAAGCCCTGACTCCCGCCCCTCCTTCCCAGACACCTCCTACAGTACTTGACCACCAAGCCAGGCTCCCAGACCCCACGCCCTTGAACTTCCGCATGACCCCCTCCCCACCCTCCCCACCGCCCCAAAAGCCTCCTTTCCTTCCCCCCCCTCCCCACCCACTCACTTCTGCTTTAAAAATCAACTCTTTCTCCCTCTAGTGGACCCCCCCATCTTGGCTTTATTTCTGGGGACATCTCTGTACCCTAGCCCGCTTCTCTCCCCTAGAACGGGAGACAGAAAGTGGGAGGCTTGTGCCCCTGACTGACAGCTATCAAACTTGACTGAGTCTTTACGTGGCTACGTTTTCTAATCCTGTGAGCCTGTTTCTCATCTCTGAAATGGGAGTAAGATGTAGCTTGTACAACTGAGGGCTGTTTTAAGGATTATGGGAGAGGATGGATGAATGAACACGTTCTTATCCTATTCCTGAGCCGTCTTATTAATTCATTCATTATATTTATTTTACTTAAATTTTTATTAATGTGTATATGAGAGGCGGAGAGAGAGAGAGAGGGAGAGAGAGAGCGCACTTGTGTCCCTAGATACATGTGTGACAGTGAGAAGACAACTGTGTGGTATCATCCACCTTTATGTGGGTTCCAGGAACCATCCTGCTAGCCCCTATTTAAATTTGGGGGGCAGGGCAGGATTTCGCTCTTTAATCCTGGATGTCCTGAAACTTGAAATTTAGACTGGCCTTGAACTCACAGAGATCCACTTGTCTCTGTCTCCTGAGGGTTGAGATGTAAAGGAGTGCACCATCATTCCTGACTTGGATTTAGTTTTGACACAGGGTCTTACCAGGTAGCCTAGTCGGCTTCAAAGTTGTGAGGCCCCTGCCTGAGACGTCTTAATCTTGATATGACATCCATAGGCTGTCCTACCCAGCTACACCCTAAATGTTTCACATATTGTGTGTACGTGCATGTAGATGTGAGTGTGCACTACTGATCGGTTGTCAGTCCCACATTTCACATAGGCCATGGAAGCACTCTATCTCAGAGCTAACCCCAATCTTTGTATCTTATATCTTTTCTTTCTTTCTTTCTTTATTTATTTATTTATTTATTGTGTATACAGTACTCTGCCTGCATGTACACCTGCAGGCCAGAAGAGGACATGAGATCACACTGTAGACCGTTGTGAGCTAGGAATTGAACTCAGGACCTCTGGAGGAGCAGTCAGTATGCTTAACCTCTGAGCCATCTCTCCAGCCCCTCTTATATCTTTTCTTAATTAGTTAATTTTATGTGGATGTGCTTGTATGGGTTTATGTGCACCGTGTGCATGCAAGATCATTCATCAAAGAAGAGGGTGCTGGGTGGCTCAGAATTGGAGTTGCCAGTGGTTGGTTGTGAGCCACCATTTGGGTACAAGGTCCTCTGTAAGTGCAACAAAGGCTTTTAACCACTGAGCCATCTTTCCAGCTCCCGTATCTTCTATTTTATCTTAAGAGCCTATGAACCTTGACTTTTCAAATAAAATAGTCAGCTAATGCATAGATTAAATAGTTTTTGTTTGATTTTTTTCAAGACAGAGTTTCTTTGTGTAGCCTTGGCTGTCTTGGACTTTGCAGATCAGGCTGGCCTTGAACTCACAGTGATGTGCCTCCTCTGCCTCCCACCCAAGTGGTTTTTGTTTTGTTTGTTTGTTTTTAAATATTTATTTATTTAAATATTTATGTATTTATAATGTGTACACTGTTCTGCCTGCATGTACGCCTGCACATCAGAAGAGGGCACCAGATCTCATTATAGATGGTTGTAAACCCTCATGTGGGTGCTGGGAATCGAACTCAGGACTTCTGGAAGAGCAGCCAATGCTCTTAACCTCTAAACCATCACTCCAGCCACTGGTTTTTGGTTTTGTTTAGTTTTCTAAAATAGAGTTTCTCTGTATAACAGCACTGACTATCCTAGAACTCTCTGTAGACCAAGCTGGCTTTGAACTCAGAGATCTGCCTTCTAAAGGGCTGAGATTAAAGACATGCAGCCACCACTACCAACCACCTGACACAAAAAGGAAGTTTTTTAAAGTAAAAATTTTAAATCTCAAAATAAATATAAAACAGACTGTCATTTAAAAAAATATGCCTTCCCAAATCTTAGACAAATTTGAGGGGTAGGGCTGGGCGTGGTGGTATACTCCTATAAGCCCAGTTCTTAGAAGAAAGATACACACCCCCACCCCCACACATGACTGGAGAGATGGCTTGGAGGTTAAGAGGTTGTTCTTCCAAAGGTCCTGAGTTCAATTCCAGAAACCACATGGTGCTTCATAACCATCTATAATGAGATCTAATGCCCTCTTCTGGCCTGGTGGCTCACATGCAAGCAGAATACTGTATAAATAATAAATAAATCTAAAAAAAAAAAAAAAAAAAAAAAAAAAAGACGGAGTCAAGAAGATCAGGAGTTCAAGGTCATTCTCAGCCACATAGCAGGTGTGAAGTCTGAAATGGCTCAGCAGTTAAAGGAGCTTGTTGCTATTACAGGGTACCATTCCCAGCACCCATGCAACCACCCCAGCTAACCCTCTGTAACTCCAGTTCCAGAACTATGGCCCAGCGGGCACTGTGAAAACACACACACACACACACACACACACACACACACACACACACACACACACACACACACAAAGTTTAACGAATGAATGTGTAATATGTTTGGGATTGCACTATCTCCTCTCTGCCTCCTTCCTGTGTGTGATGTTTGTTGATACTGCCCAGGGGCCCTGTCTAATTTTGATGTCTGTACCTTTTTCCTTACAGAATGACTGGCCTTCATGGAGTCCGTTGATGCATTCAGTATGGCTGCCAATCAAGAGTCCTCAAATCCTCCTACCTTGGGGTGGGCCCATAAATCAGGCCCAGCCATCAACACTTGCTTTCTGCTTTGCTTAGGAAGTGGACACCAGACCAAGCTAGGATGATAGGGGTCGCCTGGTGGAAGTGAGTAGATCTGGGGTTTGGGGCCTGGCAAGCTCTCCTTCCTTGAGATAACGAGCTTGACTTTCCTCCTCATCTCTCTCTCTCTCTCTCTCTCTCTCTCTCTCTCTCTCTCTCTCTCTCTCTCTCTCTCTCTCTCTCTCTCTCTCTCTCCCCTCTCTGGTGGATCAAAGGATCAAAGAAGCTCCAGCTTCCTTTCTTTGCAGCTGAGAGGAGACTCAGCTTCAGTGGGAGAAAAATAAAGCAAAGGCCAGTGAGACAGTTCCAAGGGTAAAGGTGTTTGCTGCCAAGCCTGGGTTCTATTCCCAGCACCTGCTTAGTGGAAGAAGAGAACTGAGTCCCAAGAGTTGTCTTCTGATTGCTATATGCAGGCCATGGCATGCATGCACGTGTGCACACACACACGCGCACACACTCACAAGCACACACGCATGCAACATGCACACGCGTATTCTTTCTGATTATTTGAGTCTGTCCTGGCACCATCACTGCTCATATTGGCCCTTCCTTCTCCTTTGAAGTAGGTTCCCACAATGACTCCATTCCTACTTTATATCACCTGGCTCCTGGGACATAGCAGACAAAGGGGGGTCAGGAGGTTATCGGTTACCTACCCTCTGTCATGGAGTTTTAGGCTGGAAAGGGCCTAGGGCTAATCTGTAAGGGGAAGATGGGGAGGGGAGAGGGAAAGAGAAAGAGACGGTACAGATGGATGTGTGTTGTTTTTTTTAAGATTTATTTATTTATTATTAAGCATACAGTGTTCTGTCTGCATGTACACCTGCAGGCCAGAAGAGGGCATCAGATCACGTTACAGATGGTTGTGAGCCACCATGTGGTTGCTGGGAATTGAACTCAGGATCTTTGGAAGAGCAGGCGGCACTCTTAACCACTGAGCCATCTCTCCAGCCCCTGGATGTGTGTTTTGACCAACGTACAGAGTCTGGCCTCAGGAGCCTGGAAGCTACTACATAGTGCCCGCTGGCCTCCAAGTCTCCTCTAACCTCCCACCACAGCCTCCAAGTACTAGGAGAGACGTTAGGGCTAACACGTGCTATGTAAGTACTCCATCACTGAGCTATACCCCAGCTCTCTTTCTACTTTTTACTTTGAGACAGGGTCTCACTAAATTGCTCAGGCAGGCCTCGAACTTTCCTTCTTCCATCCTCAGGTTTCTGAATAGCTGTGATTACAGGCTCATATCACCAGGCCTGGCCTATGGCCCCGATCCTTTTTTCTTTTCCTTTTTCTTTCTTTTTTTTTTTTTTTTTTTTTTTTTTTTTTGGTTTTTCAAGACAGGGTTTCTCTGTGTAGCCTTGGCTGTCCTAGACTCGCTTTGTAGACCAGGCTGGCCTCAAATTCACAGCGATCCACCTGCCTCTGCCTCCTGAGTGCTGGGATTACAGGCGTGCACCACCCTCCCTCCCCAATTTCACCATCCCAGCTTGTTCTTTTTTTCTTTCTTTCTTTCTTTTTTGTTTTTTGTTTTTTGGTTTTTCAAGACAGGGTTTCTCTGTGTAGCCTTGGTTGGTCTGGACTCTCTTAGTAGACCAGGCTGGCCTCACAGAGATCCACCTACCTCTGCCTCCCAGGTGCTGGGATTAAAGGTGTGCTCCACCACGCTCAACCCTGGCCCCCTTTTTCTAAGAGATAAAAAACTGTCTAGTTTTGAGTGGAGCCAGTTTCACTCTACCCTGTGCTGGGGATGGAGGGGAGGTAGCCAATCCCGTACTTCTCACTCACTCGGAGACTAAATACAGCCTTCCCTTCCCTGCCTTCTGCCATAGTTAGCACAGGCTCATGCACACAGTGTATACTGTGTCCCAAGAGCCCAGGACATGTATCCTGTGCTGTGTGCACACTGTGCCCGAGAGCCCACACTGTGTACACTGTGCCCAAGAGCCCACACTGTGTACACTGTGTCCGAGAGCCTACACTGGGTATATTGTGCCCCAGAGCCCATGCTGTGTATACTGTCCCTGGAGAGCCAATACTGTGTATACTGTCCTTGCAGAGCTCACGCTGTGTATATTGTCCCTGGAGAGCCCACGCTGTGTATACTGTCCCCTGAGAGCCCATGCTGTGTATACTGTCCCCTGAGAGCCCACGCTGTGTATCCTGTTCCTGGAGAGCCCACGCTGTGTATACTGTCCCTGGAGAGCCCACACTGTGTATACTGTCCCCCAAGAGCCCACGCTGTGTATTACTGTCCCTGGACAGCCCACGCTGTGTATACTGTCCCCCGAGAGCCCATGCTGTATATACTGTCCCCCGAGAGCCCACGCTGTGTATACTGTCCCTGGAGAGCCCACGCTGTGTATACTGTCCCCGGAGAGCCCATGCTGTGTATACTGTCCCTTGAGAGCCCACGCTGTGTATACTGTCCCTGGAGAGCCCACGCTGTGTATACTGTCCCCCGAGAGCCCACGCTGTGTATACTGTCCCTTGAGAGCCCACGCTGTGTATACTGTCCCTTGAGAGCCCACACTGTGTATACTGTCCCCCGAGAGCCCACGCTGTGTATACTGTCCCCCGAGAGCCCATGCTGTGTATACTGTCCCCGAGAGCCCACGCTGTGTATACTGTCCCCCGAGAGCCCACGCTGTGTATACTGTCCCCGGAGAGCCCACGCTGTGTATACTGTCCCCGGAGAGCCCATGCTGTGTATACTGTCCCTTGAGAGCCCACGCTGTGTATACTGTCCCTTGAGAGCCCACACTGTGTATACTGTCCCCTTGAGAGCCCACGCTGTGTATACTGTCCCTGGAGAGCCCACGCTGTGTATACTGTCCCCTGAAAGCACAGACATGGCCCTCAGCGGCAGCACAGAGCACAGATATCTGCATGGCCGTCAGTCACACACTGTATTTTTAATATTTTTATTACTTACCTATATGTGCAGCTTGTGCATGTGTGGGTACAGGCACACAGAGGTCAGATATGTGGGATTCCCTGGAGCTCAGTTACAGCCAGTTGTGAGCTGCCTAATATGGGTGTTGCCACCAAGGGCCTTGTCTGGGTCTGTGGTCCTACTGTGGCCAGGATCTGTGTTGACGTCCATGGCCTGTGTCACCACCGAAGGCTATTTGGAGTACGTGATCTCTCCTGCTACCTGAAGCCATGTTGATGTGCGTGGGCTATGCTGCCGCTGAGAGCCATGTTCATGTGAGTAGCCTGCTCTGCCACCTGAGGCCATGTTGATGTTCTTGGCCTGAGCTGCCGCTTGGCCCTCGGCCGCCCCTGAAAGCTATGACGGTGTCCCTGGCCCATGCGGTGGCAGAGGGCCGTGTTGATGTCTGTGGTCTGTAGTGCCACCAGAGATCATGTTGAAGTTCAAGGCACATGCTGACACTGGAGACAACATGGATGTCCGTGGTCTATGCTGTCTCCTGAATCCACACGTAAGCTCATGATCCGTGCACCCTCTGATTGTAAAGGGCAAGGAAGCTCCTTTTGCCATGGTATCGTGACTGCAGACTCACAGTTGAGAAAGAGGGCTTCTGTGACAACCCCTACTCACACCCCTTCCCTCTCCTCGTAAAAGTAACAGCCTAGACAGGAAACCATCAAAGAGAACTCTTGGAAATAGTAATAAGGATGCTTAGATGCAGCTCACTACAGACAATGGCTTCTTGCAGGGGGAAGGGAAGGACTCAGTTTTCTTTTCTTTTTTCTTTTCTTTCTTTCTTTTTTTTTTTTTTTTTTTTTTTTTTTCCAGAGCTGAGAACCGAACCCAGGGCCTTGCGCTTGCTAGGCAAGTGCTCTACCACTGAGCTAAATCCCCAACTCCAGGACTCAGTTTTCTTTGGGAGGACTAGCCACAGGGAGCTTGACCATGAGTGTATGGGGCAGTACAAATTGGACTTGTCTTTTTGTGAGGGTGGGGGAGGTTACAGGGGTAGGAGGATAGACTTGGGAAGGCTAGGAGGTGAATTGCTTAGGGTTCGTGGTGTGAAATTCCTAAATAATCAATAAAAATATTATAAGGAAAAAAAGAATTGAAAGAATTAAGTGTTTAGAATTATTTCTGGCTCATAGTAAGTACTGACTGAAGAATGATTTTATGATATACTGATGCTGGATGACCCCCCCCCCGCCCGTGTGTGTGTGTGTGTGTGTGTGTGTGTGTGTGTGTGTGTGTGTGCGTGTGTATGTGTTCAGGGCCCTCTCTGCCACACACACTTGGAGGTCCCTACGAGCAGAAACACATCTTGCTCATTTAAAAAGTAAAATAAAAAGTGGGTGTGTGAGCGTCTGCGTCTGTGTATGTGCAGTGTGCAAGCAGTACCCACAGAGGCCAGCAGAGGGCATCAGATTCCCTTGAGTTGGAGCCACTGGTGGTGGTACGCTGCCAGACAGGTACCCAGAAGAGAACCTGGGTTCTCTGCAGAAGCAGCCAGTACTCTTAACCCCTGAGCCATTTCTCCAGTCCCCACATCTTGCTTACTTTTGAAGATTGAAGTTTCAAAGTGCCAAGCATAAGAGATAAAAATGACAGAACGACCAATGCTCATGAGGCAGAAGTCTGTGAGTTTGAGCTCAGCCTTGTCCACATAGCACGTTCTCAGCCAGCTAGTATCACATAGTGAAACCCTGTCTTCTTTTTTTTCTTCTTTTTCCCCCTGCAAGATGGGATTTCTCTGTGTACCCTGGCTGTCCTGGAGCTCTCTACCTGTAGACTTGGCTGACCTTAAACTCAGTGGTCTGCCTGCCTCTACATCCAAAGTGCTAGGATTAAAGCTGTGCACCACCGTGCCTGGTGTGAAACCCTGTCCTTAAAAAAGAGAGAAAAATAATTAAAAGGACACAAATAAAGGAATAAAAGGTGTCCAGAATGCAAGTCCTGTCCTAGGGTCTTTCCCTCCTCATCCCTCACAAGTAGACATCAATGTTCTTCGCCTCTGACCCAGGGTGAGAGACCTATTCCGGCAGAGAGGTCTTGCAAAGAAAAAACAGCAAAAGCAAAGTCAGCTGACCTGTGTGCACCCTGAGCAGCAGGCACGGGCTCTGTCCCTGCACTGCACTCACCGCAAGCTTGAGGGAAATGGGCCACTCTCATCCCACTGTGCAGAGGGTTTGGACAGACAGAGTTGGCAGGGTGGCTGGACTAAGGCCAGGACCTTGTCACCTACTTGTGGAACACACACCAGAAGCCATGATGCTCTTTCTTTTGTCCCCTCCTGACCGGACCATTTAGCACGCAGCATAGAGTCTCAGTCTGTTGGGGTCTATTTCGGAGCAGAAGGGTCCAAGTCCAGATGACTGTCACCTTCCACACTGCCATCGTTTATGACTGCACCTTCCATATGTCTCGATATTTGTACAGCCCAGCTGGAGACCAGGTGAGCGCGGGGGGAGGGGGCCAGCATCCAGGAGGGAAGGTGATTCCCGGGCACAATGGCTTATTGTGGCCCCGTGGCCCCTCCCCGGCCCCACCACACCCAGCACACAGCATCCCGTTTACCTGCCCCCCAGGAGCTGGTCTCCTCTCGGGTGCCACTCCAAACAGACCCACGCACTGGCATTGCCACACACTCTGCCCGGGAGCCCCAGGCTTGGTATCTGTGCATGCCTTTCCTGGAGGACACCCCCAGCCTTTGTTTCGGAGTCAAACTCTCTCCTGCTACTAGACTCCCAGTAGATTCTCTAGCTGTGGCTGACAAGAATAAAGGCCGCACTGGTAACAGTAACAGCCTCCAGGCCCCTGGGCCTCTAGGAAGGAGTTTTGGAAGCTTCTTAAGTGCAGGTGACACCGTGAAGGAGGTGGGCTTACGGAGAAGGCTTCCTTTCCTGTCCCCTTGCCTGAGCCTGGGATGGGAAGCATGAGAATATAGAGCCCACTGCTCTCTTGGGACCGAAAAACCCACATAAGGCACTGTCTTGGTCCAGCTGGGATGCCATTCTCTCACTCTCCCAGAGGTCAGAGGTCAGAGGTCAAAGGTCGGGGCGCCAGGAAGGCCTTTTTTTTTTTTTTTTTTTTTTTTTTTTGAGACAGGCCCTCCTCTAAGAAAGCAGATGGAGAGAGCCAGCTCCTCAGGCCTGGGCTGTGTTCATGAACAAGCTGCTTGGGGTGGGGGTGGGGGTGGTGCAGGGTGCTGCTTGTCCACACACTCTCCCTCCCTGGGGAACTATGTCAGAAGATGATAAGAAAGAGGGAGGTGGAAGAGAGAAGAAAGAAAGGGCCCTCACAGGGGAAAGCCACAGACTAACAAATTAGGGAAGAACAGAAACTCCCAAGGAGAGAGGAAGGGTTCCAGCAGGGACTGGGGCTGGGGGGGGGGGGGGGGGGGGCGGGAGGGAGGGCAGTGCCAGGGAGAAGCAGGTGCATAGCCCGGAAACTGCCCAGCTCAAGGCCCAGAGGGGGAGCCCATCTTGGCCAGGGGCACACAGCAAGTCTGTTGTCACAGAACGGTGGCTCTGGGCCAGAAGAGGTTTCTTAGGTTTTTGTTGAGCTGCAAAAAAAAAAAAAAAAAAAAAAAGGGGGGGGGCAGCCTTGTTTGTCTTCCAGAGATGTATATGACACCCATTACGCAGGTGTCAGGGGAAGGCCTATAGGCCACATTCACAGCACTGTACCTGGTGTCACTTCAAGGCAAGGTTTAATGGACTTTCTATCTTTACCTAGTCCCCCCATCTCTGCCCCTTTTTAATTATGTGAATATACATGTGGATATGCACATATGAGTGCAGGTGCCCCAGAGGCCAGAAGAGGGCGTCAGATCACTTGGAATTACAGGTGGCTGTGAGGTGCCCAAGATGAGTGCTGGGAACTGAGCTGGGGTCCTCCCTTAATAATTAAAAATAATAAATCATAAAGGCATGAGCCACCAAAAGAGCCTGGTGTCCTGAGTGTGTATGAGGGTCAGTGCAGCAATGCAGGCTACGCCCCAGTGCTCTGACAGGACTCAGAGGGAGGCTGGGGTGGGCAGCTGGAGTTGGCACACGTTCCCTGCTTTGTCTCTCAGCAGGTGCTGGAAACCAGAACCCCAGCCAGGCACTCTCAGTGCTCCACACTCCCAGCAGCAGAGGAAGGTCACACAAAAGCCTCTTCCAAAGTTGAGAGTCGGTGTAGAGGTTTAGAGTATGGACAAGAGGGCAGCAAAGACTCAGGAGGCCTGAGGGGAGGTTACTGAGAAAGGAAGAAAGTCTACACGGGAGGCCGGCCCCGACTCTGGCACCAGCCCCACTGGGCCAGGGTCCCAAGGGATTCATTGACTAATCCCCAAATGATACAGTCCCACTGCTTTATTCTCCCTCCGGCTGGCACTCTCACAAGTTCCTATTGTCTCTACACTCGGCTGCTGGCCCAGTGCAGCCACCTCATGACCTCCTGCTTCTCACTCGCGTCCAGGGAACAGAAGCTCCCACCTCCTGACGCACGACCCTCCCCTGCCCTCTCCCAGCAGCCTCAAGGGTTCAGCTGCCAGATCGGCCGGCACTGCCAGGTAGGTGGCTGGCAACGCTTGGGAGGGCGGCTGAACTGACCAGGCTGGCCTCTAGGCAAGCTGCCTCGCCCTGCTCCACTGAGCCTGCGCAGGGGAGGGGGGCGTGGCCCGCGAAGAAGTGGGTGTCAGGGTGCTGAGGGACAGGGCAGAGGCAGGGATTTCACTGACCGGAGTGGGCCGTAGTGAAGAGAATTCATAAAACGTTGTTCTTCTTTACGGTCTCACCCCGCCCCCGCCCCCGCCCCGCCTTGCGAAGGCCCTGCTGCGGGAGGGAGCTAACACAGTCGGGGGAGGGGGGCGGGGGGGAGAGGGCTGGGCTGGGCCTTCCACAAGTGACACCGAATTCCCAGTCTGGACTGGGCGGGCGCTTGAAAGCAGCTAAATTAGCAAAACAGAAGTCAGCCGTGGATTGCTTCTATGGAGGATTAAGTGTGATAAATGGAGAGTTTGTTCGCTCCCCGGTCCAGATGTTGTGTCTAAGTGAGGGGTTTTTATGGTTTTTTTTTTTTTTTTTTTCATTCTTGGCCCAGATCCCATATATATTTTGGATACTGCTGGGAGTATATAATATCACTGGAAAATGATGTGGTCTGGTAACCTTTTAAATAACATTTCCGCCCTCCTCTGTTTTCTAATAGTTTGTTTTTCTTTCCATGTTTGCCTTTTATTGGGGGAAATTTTTTTTGGAAATTAATGAGGCTCAAGTTTGGAGAGAAAGAGAGAGGTACAAGGGTGTGGGATGAGTCTAGGATGGAGGTGTGTGTGTGTGTGTGTGTGTGTGTGTGTGTGTGTGTGTGTGTGTGTTTAAGCAATCTTGGCTTGCCCCCCCCCCCCCCGCCTCCTTAAATGTTCCCTGCCCTCTGTTGGGGCTACGTGGTGGCACGCACGGGCAGGGCGCCCGGGATTCAGCTTGCCTGGGCCGCGGGGTTGTGCGCCTCCTTCCTCCGGGAAGAACCTGCCATTCCCCGGGCGCAGCCCCTGCCGGGCGCGTGAGGGGGATGGGGGCGCTCCTTCCTGAGTGAAACCTACGGAATCCGGCAGGAATTCGGGCCTCCCAGATTTAAGAAAACAAACAAAGGAAAGATTGTCAGAGAGGGGCCTCCGAGAGCCGCCCCGGCCGCCGCTCTGCCCTCGACGCTCGCCCCCTGGGCTGCCAGGGCCTTCGGCGGGGGCCGAGCGCCCGGCTCCTGGCTCCCAGCTCCCACCGGTGGTCCCCAGTGGGCTTCCCTGCCCTGGGCCTCTACTAGCCGGTCATCCCCTCAATCTCTGAACCGGTGGATTACCAGTGTCTCCCCAGCACATAAGAAAGGAGGGGCCCGATTATGGGACTGCCTGGGGGAGGTGAGCAGGAGTCATTTGGGACATCCCTCTGCCTCAGAGCAGAGTCTCAGCAGCACTGTGTCCAAGGTGAATTCCAAGCTTGTGTTTAGGGGTGAAATCTCTACACTTCAGCTTGGGGGGGGGGGCGGGGACAAGGGCTTCTCCTTCACGCAGGCAGGCTAGGCCTAGGTCACTGTGTTAGAGGGCTGACTCAGTGCTAGGCCCTGAAAAAATTCGAAAGAGTGAAAATGTGGCAAGAAGGGACCAATGAACAGAAGCGAAGGACAGCTATCAAGGTCCGCCGCTGACTGCTGCCACATTGCTGTCCACCTATCCTCGTCTCTCTGGGTCATTCAGCGGATTTCTCCGTCTCTCCAGCTTTGGGTCTCTTTTTCTCTGTTTTCTGCCTCCACATGGGAGGTTTTTTGATTCTCCCTGTCTCCGTAGCTACATCTTTTTGAGGATGTCTCTGACCCTTCCTGAGTATGTCCTTGTGTTCCTGACCTTCAAATCTCTGAGCTCAATATGTGTGTGGTTATGTGTGTGTGTGTGTGTGTGTGTGTGTGTGTGTGTCCATCCATCCCGCTGTCTGCGTCTCTCTCTCCCTCTTACTCTCCCCACCCCCTCCCCCATTTTGTTCAGTCTCCCCGCCCTAGGTAGCCCGGGGGCCGGCGTCCTGCCAAGGCTGCCCGGGGCAGGGCCTTGCTGGCGCTGACAGAGCCTCGCGCCCGCGGCCCAATTAGCGCGCAGCGCGGGCGACGCGGCATCTGGAATTGCGCTGCGCTCACGGCCAAGGCCGATTGTTTAGTCTGCGCGGCGGGGCGGGCGGCCCGCGCGGTGGCCCCACATCTGGAGCCGCGGCCAGACGGGCCTGCTGGCGGCTGGCCGGGGTGCGTGTGCATTTTTAACTCTGGGATTTGCTGACAAGTTAAGAAGTCAGAAAGTCAGTGGCGGCGGCGGGAACTGGCGAGGAACTGGGAGGGAAGGGAGCGGCTGGGGCAGCTGCCCAGCTGGGGTGACTTTTTCTTCCGGGATTGCGTCCCTCCCCTGCCTTTATCTTCTCCTTCCTCTTCATTAATTAAGTGGCTGAATTATCCCCAAATCCCCACGCTCCCTAGCTAGCTGGAACTCCCTGGAGGCCAGCATCTACCGGGGAAAGCCCTGTGCACTCTGGTCTCCCACGCTTCGGGAAACACTCAGAAAGACAGAGAGAGGGCTCCTCGGCCATCTGAGAAGTGGCTCTGCAATTGAGCAGCAAAGACCAGAGGCTAGCCCTCTTGACCCCTGACGGGACTCTTGGCACAGCTCCGGGTCCTCCTTGGGGATGGGCCAAACTGAGACATTCTCACGATGTCAGCGAGCCTTCCAATCCTTGCAGACACGCTTTGGCGTTTTCACTCACTCGTGGAGTAAATATCAGTTACACATTGTGTCAAGCCTGGGGCCCAGGGCTGTATGCTTGTCCAGCACAGTTGACATTTTAGTGAAGATAAAAGATGTACAGAAACAGACCGGAAGTCGACGAACTAAAATTTACAAATTGTTGGAACCGGCAGTACAGCACAGTCGGTGTGCTTGCCTAGCCTGCTGAAAGCTCTGGGTTCAGTTCCTGCACATGGGAGGTGGGGGGAGGGGGGGGGCAGGAGAGATCAGGAGTTCAAGGTCACCTTTCTTCAGTAAGTTCCAGGCCAATCTAGAATATTTGAGACCTTGTTTCAAAAACGAAACAAAGAAAGCGTTGAAAAACTAAAACAAAGTGGCTGTTTTCTTATTTGGTGACGGATTTTTCTGTTTGTCGCAATTGTCTGGACCTTCATAATGTCCCACTGAGGTGTTCCCATGTTCACTGAATTCAGTTTTGACTACAAAGTCGGGGGTCTTTTCTTTTTAAAAAGGGAAGGGTAAGGGGGCACGCATGTGTATGTGCGTGGGTGCATGTGTATTCGAAGGCCAGAGGGCAAAGCCACCATCTTCCTCTAGTGCCTCTTTATTTTTTTTTTTAAGCTTTATTCATAGTATGTAATGTGTGTGGGTGTTTTGCCTACACTTATGTCTGGGCACCACATTCATGCCCAGTGCCAGTGGAGGTCAGGAACTAGGGTTATAGATGGTTGTGAGCAACCATGGGCTGCTGGAACCTGAGCCAGAGTTCCTCGGCAAGAGCAGCCCTACTTTATGGTTTTTGATATTGAACCTGCCAGTCACTGTTTTGGCGACACTGGCTGACTAGCAAGTCCTTGGGGATTCGTCTCTCTCCACCCTCCCCCAAACCCCCAGCTCTGGGGGTTCTAGGTGTGTGTGTGTGTGTGTGTGTGTGTGTGTGTGTGTGCTCGTGTGCTATGCCCAGCTGTTGGGGGGGGGGATGCCTGTGCAGCAAGAACCTCACCCACAGAGCTCTCTCTCTAGTCCACAATCCTGATCTCAGCTGCAAGGACTTGAAGAATGTGACAGTTGTCTAAAATTGGGTAATTGGCATCCAGTACGTATGCAATTTCCTCTCAGTAGCAAGACAGTTATCCACCGGGCCTCAGCTGCGGTGACCACTACCAGCATTTCTGTACGGCTTTTCCTTTTTTTAACTTGTATTTATTTCTATTTGTGTGTGTGTGTGTGTGTGTGTGTGTGTGTGTGTGTGTGTGTGTGTGCCTACACAGGTATGTAAAGGTCAGAGAACAACTTTGTAGAGTGGGTTCTTTTTTTCCACCTTAATGTGGGTTCCTGGAATTGAACTCAGGTTATCAAGTTTGCCTGGCGAGAATTTTTACCCCTGGCTATACGTATCAGTCATCTCTTCAATCTTTACCATGTCACAGCATGATTCTTTCTTTTTTAAAGACTGAGTCTCATGTAGTGTAGGCTGGCCTCAAACTCTCTATGTCGCCAAGGATAGCCTTGAACTCCTGATCTTTCTGCCTCTACTTGCCAGGTTCTGGGATTACAGGTGCATACCACTATGTTGGGTCTATTCAGTGCTAGAGATGAACCCATGACTTTCTGCATGCTATGAAGGCACTGTACCAACTGAGCTACATCCCCAACCCTGTAAAACATGACTTGAAAAAAAAAAACAACTTTTATTTAATTTATGTGTATTGATGTGGGGGTGTCAGATCTTGGAGTTACAAACAGTTATGAGCTGCCATGTGGGTGCTGGGAATTGAACCTGGGTCCTTTGGAAGAGCAGGCAGTGCTCTTAACCACTGAGCCATCTCTCCAGCCCTGGATTTTTTTTTTTTTTTAAGATTTATTTATTATGTATACAGTATTCTGCCCCCATGTGTGCCTGCAGGCCAGAAGAGGGCACCAGATCTCATTACAGATGGTTGTGAGGCACCATGTGGTTGCTGGGAATTGGACTCAGGACCTTTGGAAGAACAGACAGTGCTCTTAACCTCTAAGCCATCTTTCCAGCCCCCAGCCAGTGCTCTTAACTATCTGCTGAGTCATCTCTCCAGCCCCAAGACCTGGTTCTTAACTCAGGTCATAATTTGCCATGGATGTGTCTTCTGGTGAGCCAGCTTGCTTTTCTGATTGAGTAGGCAGACACACTAGCTTACCCACACAGCAGCTCACCCCCTTTCTGGATTTCAACACTTCCCCATCCTCCTCTTTTTTTCTTTTTCTTTCTTTCTTTCTTTCTTCTCCCCCCCCCCCCCCCTTTTTTTTTTTTTTTTTCCTTGAGACGGAGTCTCACTATACAGACTTGGCTGGCCTGTAACTCACTGTGTAGACCAGGCTACTCTCAAATTCAGAGATCTGCCACATCTGCCTCCCACATGTAGGTGTCAACTACCATACTCGCTCCTCTCATTTTAGATGGGAGATTAGGTGTTCAGCAGATCTCCCTGCCTCTTTTTTTGTTTTGTTTTGTTTGTTATTGTTTTGTTTTGCTTAAGACAGGGTTTCTCTGTAGATTAGGCTGGCCTCAGACTTACAGAGATCTGCCTGCCTCTGCCTCCCAAGTGCTGGGATCAAAGGTGTGTGCCACCACACCCAGCAGATCTACATTGCTTAGGTCACAGAGTCCTTTGGATTTTGTTAGATGCTCTTGGACAGGAAGGCTACTTGGGATGAACTGTTCAGGGGTTCAAGGCCACCCTGCTAAACCATCAGGGGTGAGATGTTGTAGGCCTGGGGGTGGCACAACTGGGCAGGGAGACTGACAGGCTCTGCTGAGTCCCCCAGATCACCGCTGTTCATAAACCACATGTTGTGGGCTAACAAATGTTTGAGTCAAGAACTGAGAAAACCTGGAATCTCCCTGTGGCTCAGGTTTGGGTTTTGGGTTTGTTTGCTTGCTTGCTTGCTTGTTTTGGGGGGCATTGAGACAGGGTTTCTCTGTGTTAGGCCTGACTGTCCTGAAACTCCCTCTGTAGACCAATCTCAGAGATCCAACTGCCTCAGTCTCCCAAGAGCTGGGATTAAAGGCGTGAACCACACACACCCGGGTCTTTTGGTGTTTGGTTGCTTGTTTATTTGTGTCAGATAGTCTGACCACGTCGCCTAGGCTGGCCTGGAACTTGCTGTATAGACTAGGTTAGCATTGAACTTATAGTCCTCTGCCTTGGCCACCTGGGTACTAGGACAACAAGCAGGGGTTGCCATTCCCAGATCTTGGTGCTCAGCCTTAAATTTGCTGATCCTAGGCAATACACAAAGCTACTCTGGGCCTCATCTTTGTCAGGACTTTCCATCGTCTCTGCTTGAGTCCTCATCTTATTTGTGATGACCTGAAATAAGCGTCAAAGGTCGCTCACCACAGGTGACTGCGCTAGGCAGCAGGTTCTCCTGGTGTGTTAGGGTAAAACACCAACTTGGCAAAGAAAGGGTTTATTTAACTTATTATTTCCACATCGTAGTCCATCATTGAAGGACTCTCAAGGCACCTCGAGGCCAGAGCTGACGCAGGCAGAGCCTGTGGAGGAGTGCTGCTTACTGGCTTGCTCACCTCACCGTGCTTTTTCTTATACAACCCAGGACCACTTGCCTAGGGGTGGCACCAACCCAGTAGACGGTTTCCCTTCCACTTTAATCATTAATCAAGGCAAGACCCCACAGACCTTACTACAGGCCAATCCTATGATGGCATTTTTTCCCCCAAATGACACTAGCTTGCTTTGGTTTGACAAAAACCTACTGGCACAGCCTGGCTCAGGCCTGATCTGATTAATAAAAGCCAGTGCCATGCATATGGCCATGGTGACACAATCCAGCACTCAGGAGGCTAAGTCAGGGACATTGTCACAAGCTCCAGGCTACCCAGGTATATTATGAGAATCTTTTTTTTTTTTTTTTTTGAGACAGAGTCTCTCTGTGTAGCCTTGGCTGTCCTGGACTCGCTTTGTAGACCAGGCTGGCTTCAAACTCGCAGCAATCCACCTGCCTCTGCCTCCCAAGTGCTGGGATTACAGGTGTGTGTCACCACGCCCGGCTGAGAATCTATTTTTTGAAAAATTCTAGGTGTAGTGACACACACACACAGCACTGGGGAGGCTGAGGCTGGTGGATCTCTGTGAGTTTGAGACCATCCTGGTCTACCTACTAAGTCCCTGACCATCCATCCAGGTATACATAGTGAGACTCTCAAAAGAAACAAAAAACAAAAACAAAAACAAAAAAAACTCCTCCAAACCAAATGTACAAATGTACAAAACAAACAAACAAACAACCCCTCCCAAAAAAACACATAAATGTGGGCCAGATATGGTAATGAAGCTTGGAGGCAGGAAGATCAAAAGTTTGAAGCCAGTCCTTGCGATACAGCAAGACTTTATCTCAGAAACAAAACAAAACAAGCCAAAGAAGTATGTTCCCTAGCCCTGCTGGGGTGCCATGTGTTCCTTCATATCTCATAGCGATCACTAAAATAAAGGGTCTAGCAGGGGAGAGGTGGCAGACAACTTTAATTCCAGCAGAGGCAGGATAGCCAAGCTACACAGAGAAACCCAGTCTCAAAAACTACAACTAATGACATTATGCTTTAATTTATTGAGGGGCTGGAGAGATGGCTCAGTGCTCACTCCAGGAAGTTTACAACAGCCTGTAACCCCAGCTCCAGGGGATCCAAAGTCCTCCTCTGGGTTCCCTGGGCATCCACACACGTACACATATCCACACAGACACATAAATAATTATACATAGTTGTTGATTTATAAAGCCTGTTCCTACACATGCATACACTCACATGCACACACATGATGGTCGTGGCACACGTGAAGGTCAGAGGAAACCTGCAGGGGTCATTTTCTCCTACCATGTAGGTCCTGGGACTCAAGATGTCACACTTGGAAACAAAGATTTTTACCCCTAAGCATTCCCCTGGCCTGCTTTTCCCTTTTTTATAGAGTAGGAGTTTGTCATTGACTCAGTGGCCCAGGTCCGGGTGGTGATGCTTGGCTGAGCCCAGACCTGTCGTCTCTGGCCCAGTGCTTGTTTCCCTATGCCTGTATTGTGCTCTAAGTGGCTGCTGTAATTCAAATGGCACCCAGGGAGACCCATGAAGACCAAGTGGGGAGACTTCCTAGGGACAGCTGGGGTTCAGGGATGCTTCTGAGGGATGAACAGAAAGGATGAATAGTTCCAGGAAGGGTGAAGAACTTTGAAAAGAGCCGGAAATGGGTCTACTGGCCAGAAGTGCGTGTTTTGGGGCAAGTTGAGGCCTCGCTATCGAGACTTGAGTATCAGTTGGCTGGGGTAGGGCTGGCATCTTGTCCCCTAGTTCTGCACCCAATAGACTGTATCAGATAGAACTTACCAGAAAGGCAACAGAGGAGGCTGGGGTCTGGTGAGCAGGGCTGTGCTCAGGTGTTAGGGGTGCAGGGCCCTCACCTGGCATGTTCCCCATTTCCTAGCTAGGAACCCTGGTCTCAGTTGGTTGCCCCTGCATCCAAGCAGTAAACAGATATATAAAGCAAGTGCTCCCATGTAAAGTTCTGCACCCTAGAGGGAGGAGGGCCTGCCGGCCAGCTGCGCCCTTGTTTGGCAATGTTTGTGCTTCACAACAAACCTGATAGACAGAGATTTATCACCGTTTTCATTAGCTGAGGTTGGTGTGCTCTGCTGCAGGTTTCTAACCAGGCTCTCTCCCCTTCCCCCCACATCAACACACACTGTGGAGTTCCAGATTTATGACGGGCAGGAGGGTGGGAGGTGGGGGGGGGGAGGCGGTTCAGGGAGGGAGGGACAGCAGAGCAAGGTGTGGGCTTTGGAGCAGGGTAGGAGGAAAAGCAGGCATCTAAAGGGGGTGGGGCTAGGAAGCCACCAGAGAAAGGGATCCAGAAGTTCATTAGGCTGAGTGTGTGCACAGGGCTTTTGGGAAGTGACTGAGGGGAACACCCCCGACCTGGGGAGCACCCCCCTACTCCCCCCATTTACACACAGGCACATGCATCTCAACATTATTGATGAGTCACTGTTTTGTTTTTTTAAAGATTTATTTTCATTTTAATTATGTTGAGGTAGGAAGGAGAAATCTCCCTGTGTGAATGCCGATGCAACGGTGCTGAGAATCAAACTCATGTCCTCTGCAAGTGCAGTGTGAGCTATTACCTCACTTTTCTTCTCTACCTCTTTAGTTTTTGGAGTCAGGATCTCACTATGTAGCCCTGACTGTACTGGAACTTGCTATGTAGACAACACTGGTCTTGAACTCAGAGATATCTGCATGTGTCTGCCTCTAGAGTGCTGGCATTTATTATTATTATTATTATTATTATTATTATTATTATTATTATTATTATTATTATTATTTGTGTGTGTGCATGGTGCTAAAAATGCAGCGTAGAGTTTGGAGCATCCTCAGCAAATACCCTAATGCTGAGCTACCTCTTGGTCTTACATAGCAAAAGTGCCTTAGTAATTTTTCAATGGCTGTGAAGAGACACCATGACCAAAGCAACTCTGGTAAAAGAAAACATTTACTTGGGTGGGGCTGGTTTCCAGGATCAGAGGTTTGATCCATTGTCATGGTAGGAAGCAGACAGGCATAGCACTGGGGTGGTGGGTGGTAGCTGACAGCTTTACATCCTGATCCTTAAGTACAGAGAGAGAGAGAGAGAGAATGAAAGAATGAGAGAGAGAGAGAGAGAGAATGAGAGAGAGAGAGAGAGAGAGCCACTAGGCCTGGTGTAGGCTTTTAAAACCTTAAAGCTCATTCCCAAGACACACCTCCTCCAACAAGGACACACCTCCTATTCCTTCACAAACAGTCCACCAACTGATGAGTTTGCATTCAAATAATGAGCCAGTCTCATTCAAACCATGACAGCAGGCTAGCCTAAAACTTTCTATGTAGCCAAGGCTGGTCTTTTTGTTTGTTTGTTTGTTTTTTGTTTTTTGTTTTTCGAGACAAGGTTTCTCTGCGTAATCTTGGCTGTCCTAGACTCACTCTGGAGACCAGGCTGGTCTCGAACTCACAATGATCCGCCTGCCTCTGCCTCCCAAGTGCTGGGATTAAAGGCGTGCACCACCACTGCCCAGCTCCAGGGCTGGTCTTGAACTTCTAATTCTCTTGACTTCATCCTCAAAGTGTTAGGATGTAGGTACGCGTTGTTATGTCCAGCTGTATTTGCAATATTTTGAGCTAAAGGTCCATGATGTTGCTTGGACTGGTCTTGAACTCATAATCTTCTTGCTGCTGCCTCCAGGGGGGCTGGGATTACCAGGCATGCTAGTTGGTGGGCAACCTCTGCAATCTCAGTATGCAGGAGCCAGAAGCAGGTTTTCTCCCCCTGACCAGTGTTTGGGCACAGCAGCCTGAACTACATAATGGACCCTATCTCAAAAAACCAAAACGGGGTCCTCAAGATGACTCAGTAGGTAAAAAGCACTTGTCCTTGAAACTGGTGGGGTGGTGCCCCCATAAACTCATGCGTTTGAACGCTTGGCCCAAAGGGAGTGGCACAATTGTGGTCTTACTGGAGTAGGTGTGTCTTTGTTGGAGGAAGTATGTCACTGCGGAGGTGAGCTTTAAGGTGTTATATATGTTCAAGCTACACCCAGTGTTGCACACAGTCTCCTTCTGCTGCTTGTGAATCAAGATCTCCACACGTGCACACACAGCACACACACACAAATAATAAATAAAAATAAGTAAAAACTTTAAAAGGCCAAAATAACCCAAACTCAAGGATTGAGATTACAGGTATGTGCCACCACACTCTAATGCTAAAAATAAGAGTTGATTTTCAAGGCATTGTCACAACCTGGGCCAAAGGTCAGGCACGTTGAGAACAGAATTTGGGCAGCCTCAGGGGCTGTTCTGGTCCAACAGTGTTTAACATCCATCTTGTAGCTTTCCTTGTGTGCCAGGCACTGCTATGGGCCTTCGGTTAGTCTCTTATTTTCACCTCCAAACAACCCTGTAGCGTGGGGGCTCACACATGTTACTGCAATATTTTCAAGTCCAGAGAGGACCACAAGTCTCTGGCCTGCCTGGATGCTGCTCAGATGGAAGAGTGCTTGCTTAGCATAGGTGAAGCCCTGGGTTTAATCCCAGCATCATATAAACAAGGTGTGATAACGCAGGCCGGTAGTCTTGGCACTCAGGAGGCAAAAGCAGAAGGATGTCCGCTAGGCTGTGTAGTTTGTTGGAGGCCAGCTTGGGCTGTATAAAATCCTGTTTCAAGAGTAAAGCGAGAGACGGGCTGCAGGGGTGACTCAGAGTCTAAAAGCAACTGTTGATCTTCCAGAGGACCTGAATTGGCTTCCCCAAAACCAGACTAGACTTACAACTCCAGCTGCAGGGACTGGAGGCCTTCTTTGGGCCTCAGCACTACACACATACACACACACACACACACACACACACACACACACACCCGCACGCACTCACGCACGTGCACACACACACAGAAAGAAAAAGAAAAAATCAAAAGGAAGGAAGGGAAAAGAAGAGAAGAGAGAAAAGAAGAGGAGAGAGTTCTGCCAAGGTCCCTAGAGATGACAGAACGGACCTTGAAGAAACAGACAAGTTGAGTTACCCAGGGGCCACAGATGGTCCTGGGACAGGGTGGCACCACAGTCAAGTTCTGCCATTCCCACATAATGCTAGGAACCACCCTTTAGCTGAACTTATTTTGTTTTTTGTTTTTTGTTTTTTTTTTCACTTGCTTTATTTATTTATAATATTGGTTTTCAGGACAGGATTTCCATGTGTGGCCCTACAAGTCTTGGAATTTAGTTCTACAGACCAGGCTGGACTCAAACTCAGAGATGTTCCTGCCTCTGCCTCCAGAGTGCTGGGACTAAAGGTATGGACCACCATGCCTGGCTCTTGCTGTTCAAAAGTTTTAATTAAAAAAAAAAAAAATTATGTGCAGGGGTGACCATGATGGACACATGGTGGTCAGAGGGCAAAACTTGGGACATCTTCTCCTTCCCCCTCTACGTGGAACCTTGGAAACTCAGATGTGCAGGCATTTGCAGCAATGCCTTCACCCACCGAGCCCTCTCACTGACCCAAGATTGTTTGACCCTGAGACAGGGTCTCCTGCAGCCTGCCCTTCTCTGCCCTTCTGCCTCAGCCACTCAAGTACTGAAATGACATGCTGCCCTGTCCCTTAGCTTGGTTTACATGTCCCTTCGGGGCCCTGGAAATAAAGGCTCGGTTAATAAAGGCATTTGCATCCAAACTCCACAACCTGAATTCAATCTCACAGACCCATATAGGGAAGGCAAGAAGCACATAAATAAACAAAATGTAATTTAAAAATTCAAACATTCCTTCCAAGGGGCCATTTTATGAGCCAGCACTAATCGATGCTTTCTAGAAGCCCTTGCATGCCAGACCCTGCGACTCCCCAGCTGACTAAGAGGAAGGGCAATAGGGTTACAGGCACCATCTTGATTGACAAGACACTAGGAGCTCAAGACCAGGAGAGTCTCCAGATGCTGCGCTGGCCTCCCAAGCCCTGCTGCCTTCAAGCTCCTCCTTCTCCTGGGCTTGGAGGCAGCTACCTCCCCTGCCCCAGGATACCTTTTAAAGGCCTCTGAACAGTCAGTCCAGCCTTTCCCAGGGCATACAGAGTGCATGTGCTACCGCCAGATAGCTGCTATTTGAGTCTCCTTTCGGTCTGGTGGAAATTACCCAGCAGCCCTGAGTCTGGTGACCAAGGCTGAGAAGACAAGATCCCGGGCTTCAGAAGTTTTCCACTCACCCCTGGATGGGGCAAAAGTACAAATGGGGGTTCATGTTCCATATGTCTAAATATTTAAAAGTGATAAATCACATTAACCAACTTCAATAAAACGAGGCCTGCCTCACTAGGCTGCCGCAAATCCCTTCGAAAGAGCTGAGTGGTCTACCCAGGGCTGGACAGGGAGAAGCCACCTCAGGCCCCTCCTGTGCCCAGCCACCTGCCTTTCTATCTCACCTGAAGCCCTTTTTTTGTTTTGTGACAAGGTCTTGTGCAGCCCAGGCTGGCCTCTATTGTTTTTAAAAGTACGTGTATTATCTGTAGGCCCAGCGAGCAATCAATCAAGACACAGACACTTGTTATATTTTAAGATAGCCTTAGTTTAACCTGGGGCAGGGCAGATATCAATCCTCTAAACTGCCTCCCATAGTAGGGCCTCAGGCATGGGATCCCTGCCTCAATCCCATGCCATCTGTGTTTAATAACTTTTATCAAACTATCTCTCATTTATAATCCCATATACTTGTTAATGTTCTTCATCTGGGCCGGATTCTCCATCCACGCCGCCTGCCATGTGCTTCTCCTCCTGCTAACCCCCCATGGCAGCCTTCCTCTCTTCACTTTAGGTCTCTCTCCTTCCCTTTTCTCCTGGTGGTGGTCCTTCTTCTTCCCAGATCCCTCTCTAAGCCCCACCTATCTCCTGCCCTGTCTAGGTGGGATGGGTTTTTATTAAGCAAAAGGTAAATCACAGAGACAGTAAGCAGTAATTAGCATCAAAATACACCAGACAATCCCCCAACATCTTCCCTTTTCTGTCTAAGTAAAAGAAGGCCATTGTTTTATATACAGTAGGTACAATTATGAAAAATTATAAAAACCAATGGGTAAGACTTACACACATAACTTTTAATCAAAATGTATTTGGCAACTTTGTAGAAAACATTATCTATTTTATCTTGGTAAATCTAAAGTTTTGAACCGAAATCAACATCTATTAAAGCTCAAATCTATCAACCTAAAAGTATCTATCTAGACTTAAAAGTATCTTTTTAATTTTTAAACAACTAAGCTTAATTTTAAAATTAACTGCTCTTCAACCCCATCAGAGACTTGAGAAGGAATAAATTTAATTGCCTGAGTAAAAAAGTTGCAGGTTAGCAACTTCCAAAATGAAAAAAAATGACAGTTTACTGCCTGAACAGACACCCAAAACTCTCTATAACATTGGAGCGTCATCTTCAGCCTTCTGGCCCAGTATATCGGACAGACATATTTGCGAAGCAGGAACCATTGAGAACTTGCCTACCCTGTCTTGGCAGAGTCTGGCCATCGACTCCGCCTGCATCCAAGCTTGCCCAATTTTAGGCAGCATTCTGTCTGTGGGAGAAACGAGGACATTTTTGTTGTGCCACACTCAAAGCTATCTCCACAAGGAGCTTTTTAAATGTTCATCATCTTCTGTGTTAGGCTGGGTACTGTCAGGAGTTAACTTGTCTTATTGTTAAAGAATGTTTAAAATAACAAAAATATTTTTAAATGTCATATTCTGCCGGTCTCTGAGGTTTTTGAAGACCTTATCTATTTTAGCACAAACATCTATACAATTATCTGTTAAACCTTGTATGTGTATTCTTATACTTGACATGACTATGAAGTAATCAACAATTGATTTGTATTACTTAATTATCCTAAAAAGCCTACAATAGTAATCATGTATGAATTGAGTTGTATATGTATAATACCTCGTATTAGAGTAGAAATATAATGTGTGAAGATAATATTAAATTTGAATTCTATTTCAATGTATCAAAACTAAACTTATTTTGTGTCAATATGCCGAATTCTATATCAATGAATCAAAATTAACCCTATTTGTGAGTAACAATTAAGACCTCAAGTTGAGGGGCAGATTCAATAATCTACTTTTTGTCCTATTATTCCTACATATCTCTATACTCCCCTTTCTTTTTTTTTTTTTTTTTTATGACCCCTATTTCTATACCTTTAATGACAATATATATTTATGGCCCCAAGAAAGCAACCAAAAACCTACTCAACCCCTCTTAAGGGAAAAGGACGTCTTTTTTTTTATAAGTTTCTTTAAATTGATTTGGGGCAGAAAATACTTGTAGGGGCCCAAATTAAAAAAAAAAAAAAAAAATGGTTAAACAAGCTGGGAACAGTATTTGTGGTCCAGTCTCTAAATGTTGAGAAATCCTAGGCTAAAATTAATCTTGAGTGGGACGTTCTGAAATGCTGGACCAATTTGGATCAGGAGTCTTTTTTGAAGCTGTCCTTCTCTGATGGGGAACAGCAACCAAAGCACTTGGGGCTGGAACATGAAGGATGCAGGATGTCAGTGTCTCGGCATGCTGGCGGAATGAATCCTGTCAGGTCTGATCTAGCGTTAGTGTCCGGTTTTTTTATTTTGAAAACATATAATTTTTTACAAGCATTATACAGTCTTAAAACTATGACTGTATTAGGTGTGCAGGGTGTACATGTCTCAGCCAGTCTTAGAGCTATTCCCATGTAGTGGGATTAGCAATATAAGTTAACTGCTTGTTCTGTAGTTTGAATTTATGTAAACATAAACGTTCTTAAGTTACCAGTCTCTTTTATTTAGGTCTGTTTTATTTTGACCTCTTTTAAAGACAAAATATAATGTCACCATCAACAATGAACATACAATTATCATATTGGAATCAAATAAGATTGTATAGTTTTAAATGTCCTTTTTTAAAAAAAAATTTTTTTTTAATTTACTAAGTATACAGTGTTGTTTCCCACATGTACACCTACAGGCCAGAAGAGGGCATCAGATCTCATTATAGATGGTTGTGAGCCACCATGTGGTTGCTAGGAATTGAACTCAGGACCTCCAGAGGAGCAGTTAGTGCTCTTAACCACTGAGCCATCTCTCCAGCCCCCTAAATGTCCTTTTTTAGCCTCTGTGGCACTTGTATATAAGCTAGGTCGCAACCTATTTCCCAAGAAAAATCTTTACGTTTTAGAAACAAACCGGTTGTCGTGAGTAGAGAGAAAAAAAAAAAAGGCATTAGGTTTTAAATAAATATCAGATAGATTCTTATTTTATTTTAGGGTTTATGTATAATAATAATAATAATAATAATAATAATAATAATAATAATAATAATAATAATAATAATAATCATAATAATAATAATTTTATGTATAATAATAATAATTTTTAAAAGGTATTTGAGAGATGTCTCAGCAGTAAAGAGCACATCCTGTTCTTGCGGAATGGCTCCTAACTGCCTTTAGTTCCAGCTCCAGGGGATCTGACGCCCCCTTCTGGCCTCTAAGAGCACCTGCACTCTCATGCACAAACCCCACACAAACGCAGACACAGATACATACTTAAAAATGAAATACAATAATTTAAATTAAAATATGGTTGCTGCTGGGCACAGGCGCTCACATCTGTAACCAAAGCAATCAGAAAGCAGAGGCAGGAGGATTCCAAGCTCAAAGCCTAGCCTGGGCTACATAGAGAGACCTGGTCTCAGAAAATCAAAGGCTAGTGATTTTGCTCAGTGGTACAACAATTGCTTAGCATGTTCAAAGGTATCCTGAATTCAATCTCCAACATCGGAAAACATCGTATAAAGCTGGGCCTGTGTGTGTAGCTCAGTTGCTAGAGTGCTTGCCAAGCATGCACAAAGACCTAGATTTGATCCCCAGAACCAAATAAACTGGGTGAGGTGTGCAAACACACAGACAAAAGAGCAAAGCAAACCAAAAGTAGGCAAGTTGTTGCATGCCTGTAATCCCACAGGGGGTTGAGGCCAGCCTGGAATATAGAAGCCATATCTGAAACAAAACAAAACAACTAAACATCATAAAATAAAATAAAAACATGTTTGCGTGCCATCCCCGCCCAGTGCCTCCCACTGTGTCCTGACATCTGAAAAATCCCTCCCACCCCCACCACTAGTTAAAGAGGATTTTAGATGACAGGCTTTGCCCTCAGCCAGACACTCTGGCCTGGCTGCTTCCTCCCTTCCTTCCTTCCTTCTTTCTTTCTTTCTCTCTTCCTTCCTCTCTTTCCCCAAATTTTTTATTACTTTTGTGTACTGATTTATTTGTTTCTTTGTCCAGACATGGTTTCTCGGTGTAGCCTTTGACTATCCTGGACTTGCTTTGTAGACCAGACGGACCTCGAATTCACAGAGATCCACCTGCCTCTGCCTTCCTGAGTGCTTGGATTAAGGTGTGAGCCACCATACCCAGCTGCCTAGTTACTCTCTGACTCTGAACCTGGTTGGGGACATGTCTGGTCTAACCACCCAAAGGGTTCTGGGTTTCCGTGAGAAGGGGTCTGAGGAAAGGTTAGGGGGTGGATTTCCTGATGGGAGAGCTGGATAAAGACACTGGAATTATAGTCACTTCCATCCCCCTGAGGACAACCCAGCCCCTTTGTTGGTATCCCCAGTCAACCCATGGTGGTCACTAAGGAAGGTCTGAGGCACTGTGCAGCAATGTGTCAGGGTCACCCTCCCCCTTCCCTGCCCACACAGGGCTTGACTCTAGGTCAGTTTGAGCCTCAAGTGGCTTTTAAGCAATTAGGCTGAGGGCTGAGCACTTGCAGATCTAATTGTATCAACAGCCCTCAGAGTGTTGGAGGCTCTGGGGAGCAAAGGCCAAGCTCTCCAGCTGCCCATGACAGAAATCATCCTTAGGGTACCAGCCTGCCCACTCCCCACCCCCAACCCCCGCCCCCCACTTCTCCACCTCCCTCTCTGCTGTCCATCTGCTCGGTGCTGAGATGGAGGCCTGCTGGGGCTGAGGCAACCTTAGCCCCCAGGCTCTGGGAGCTCTGTGGCCCTCCCCTGTCTTTAAGTAACTGTCCCTACTGAAGTCAGTGCACAATCAGTTCTCACCCCCAGCAGGCCGTCCACCCGTGTTAGCCACACAGGTCTCCCCAACACCCAGGAAAGGAGACCTGCAGCCTTGGAAGCAATCTTGTGCTGACTTGAGCCTACATGCTTAAGAGCCCTGAAGGCAAGTGTTGGGGGTGGGAGGGGGGCGGGGTCAAGCTGCAACAGCTGAGCAGAAATGAAGAAAGTGGTGCTGAGGAGAGAGCGGAAGGCCAACAGAAAAAGCTGGGCTGGGTGAGATGTAGGGATTGGCCCCACGGAGCGACTCGCTCTGGGATTGAGCTTAAAGACGATTGCACCCTGCAGGCCAAGTCCACAAGTATTTGGTATTTGGGGGTCAAGAAGTGCCCAATGGCCCAGGCTGACCTTGAACTCACTACGACATTTGACGTTTAACTTCTGCCCTTCGGTTCCTATTTGCTTGTTTGCTTGTTTGGTTTTTTGGTTTTTTTGACACAGGGTTTCTCTGTGTAGCCTTGACTATCCTGGACTCGCTTTGTAGACCAGGCTGGCCTCGAACTCACAGCGATCCGCCTGCCTCTGCCTCCTTCAGCAAATCCTACTGGCATGCACCACCACAACCAGCGTGGTCCCCATTTGCAAGGAGTGCATCTCTATGCCCAGTGTATGGGGTTCTGTTCATGGAACCCAGGGCCTCATGCAGACTAGACAAACACTCTACCAACTGAGCCACATACCAATCCATTGTTTTATTGTTACTGTTTTCTCCTTTTTATTTTTATTTTTTGTGTGTGGTATGCATATATGTATCTATGCTTTTTTTTTTTTTTTTTTTTGCATGTGTGTGCATGGGGGGTGGGGACAGGGCTCAAGGTGCATGTGAGGGATCCTCCCCTCATCTCCTCTACCTCATTCACTGAAGCAAGGTCTCTCAATCAAACCCAGAGCTCATTAATACAGATAGTCTTCCTGGCCAGCTGGCTCTGGGGATCCTGTTTCAGCCTTGTGAGTGTTGCATTTCAGACCCAGGCCTAGCAGCTGGAGTGCCCAAAGAGGACCTGGCCACCAGGTTCTCCCAGCATCCCTCAGTTCCTACCTGAATTCTCAGCCCTGGGGCTGGGCTTCCTCTCCCCCAGAGGCTCTTCACTGTATAATTCCGACCTTTTGGTTGGTCTCTCTCTCTCTCTCTCTCTCTCTCTCTCTCTCTCTCTCTCTCTCTCTCTCTCTCTCCCACTCCTCTCTGTCTCCTTCTGCTGCATGCTGACTTCCTCGGCCTCCTTCCTTGGGACCAGTTAACCCACCTGAGAGCTGCCCTCAAAATCCTGCCGTTAAGCCGGGCATGGTGGTGCACGCCTATAATCCCAGCACTCGGGAGGCAGAGGCAGGTGGATTGCTGTGAGTTTGAGGCCAGCCTGGTCTACAAAGCGGGTCCAGGACAGCCAAGGCTACACAGAGAAACCTTGTCTCGGAAAAAAAAAAACTTAAAAAAAAAAAAAAATCCTGCCGTTATACTTTAACTTGGCTTGACTTGGCTCATTTTTGTCAGCAGAGAAGACCTATCAATGAGGACCCAGCACAGGAGGCGGGGAGGTTCGCCATGCCTGTGCAGTACTTTAACCACGGAGACATCTGTCTCCCCAGCCCTCGGTTTCCTTTTTTTCAGATTGGGTCTCACATAGCTGAGCCTAACCTGGAACTTGTTCTGTAACTGTGAATTCCTGTCGTCCTGTCTCCTAAGTGCTGGGTCTTCATGTGCATTCAGAGAAGATCTCTCACCGAATCAGGAGAGATTGGTATTTGGAGTGGATGTAAACATGTTTTTGTTTTGATCCCAAGTGCGGGATGGGGAACAGACTTGTGAGAGATCAGGTGATCTTTATCCACTAGAAGATGAACCACCTCGTGGGGGGGGGGGGGGGGGGGAGGCGGGGCGTGGTTTTTGCCAGCTGAAACACATCCTAGTACAGACTCTGAGAGGAGATACATATATGAGCCCAAAGCAGGAGGTGGGGCTTTTGGGGTCTTGGTGTTGTTTGGCTGTTCATCGCTCCACTTCGAGACGCTCCTAGAGAGAACCGCTCCAGAGAATGCTTTGGGGTTCCAGGCTCCAACTGCTGCTCTGGGTTCCGGATGCTGTTCCAGGTTCCAGCAGCAACTTTGGTTGAATTGCTGGTCTGCTGAAATCCTGCTGACTACGCCAGGGGAATCACTCCCAGGAACTGAGTCCAAAAAGGTCTACTTCTCCTGTTCCCGTTAACCTCTTTTCTCTCCTATGTAGGGAAGGTGGGTTGGAAGGGAGGTATGAGCATTACAGAACCCCAAACAAAGCAGGTTTGGAAAAGGTTGAAGCCTACAGGTATTGGTCTACACTGGCTGGCCACGGGCTCCAGGGATCCACCCATCAGTAACTGTACCTCCCCAGCACTGGGATTATAGCCATGTGCACCAGCTTTTTTTTTTTTTTTTTTTTAAAGATTTATTTATTTAGTATGTATACAGTGCTCTGACTGCATGTACACCTACAGGCCAGAAGAGGGCATCAGATCACATTATAGATGGTTGTGAACCAGCATGTGGTTGCTGGGAATTGAACTCAGGACCTTTGGAAGAGCAGATGGTGCTCTTAACCTCTGAGCCATCTCTCCAGCCCCATGCACCAGCTTTTATATGGGTCCTGGGGGCCCAAACTCAGGTCCTCATGCTTGTTGACCCTTTCAAGAAAAGTCTTGCTCTCAGCTCTTTGTGTATTCTTTTATTTGCTCAACAATTTCCGTGGGTGCTTCTGGGGGAGACTCCATCCTACCCCTGACTGCTGTACAGTCTCTGCAGAGACATCTTCAGACTGGTAGGTCTAAGCTCTGGGGTTTATAGGTAATGATACCCTGAATCTAGCCCCTGGTTTTAAGGCAATTAGCCCTTGCTAACTAGCCTTGAACCTATGATCTTCCTCATAGCCTCTTGAATGCTGGGGTTACAAGTGTGCCTCCACTAAGCCTGGTTAATGCAGTGTTGAGAACTGAACCGGGGACTTCACATGTACAAGGCTAGCACTCTATTAACTCAGCTATATCCCTGGCCTCACCTTCTCTAACCTACTAGCCTAGATCACTGCTTGGATTCCTGGCATCATCTGATAACTCACAGGGACCCCTCCTCTGCTAAGAATAGACAGCAAGTCCAGCAAAGAGACCCTTGTGGACTTTGCACCCCTAAGTCTGATGTCCTGGATGAGTGCCTACCCAGCTTCCTAGAGAGCTCAGCTCCACCACCAAGCTGAACAGACTGGCAGCACCTGCCTCAAAGTCTGTCCTTAGACAGCCCCCCCTCCCGCTCTCAATCTAGGCAGTGTCCCCCAACTTTTTCATGTGGATGGGGTAGAACAGAATTGGGGCTGCTAGCAGCATACCTCAATGCAAATCACACACCCAGGGTATCTTTACCCACAAAGCTCAAAGCTTGGACAGTGGCTAGCCAAACAGTCTGGAGATATCCTAGCCGGGGCAGTGAGGGGTGGGGCAGCGATAGAGTCTCCCCAGGAACACCGTAGGAAACTGCTGAACACATCGAAGAATGCACAAAGGGGCCAGATGCCAAGACTCCTCCCTGGAAAGGGTCCCTTTGGAGGACGTTACTAGTCTTGTTTACCTTGGTGTGAATCACTGTATCTTACAGCAAGAGTTGCTAAGAGGAAGGAAAAGTTTCGGAAGCCGGATGTTTCTCTGTTATAAAAAAGCAGCACAAAAGGGAAAGAGAGAGGTTGGGAGGCAGGCACTCAGACAGCTCTGCCCTAACCTGGACTACCCCACCTCCACACCTCACCTTTTTTTGCTCTCTCTCTCTCTCTCTCTCTCTCTCTCTCTCTCTCTCTCTCTCTCTCTCTCTCTCTCTCTCTTCCTTCCTGGGGGCAGCACAGGTGCTGAAAGGTGCTTTCTGGGAAGGGAAAAGTATTTGGCAGGGAGCAGGAGGACTGGGGGTGGGGAATGTCAGCCTGTACTAACCTGAGGGGTGTGGCTGCAAGCCTGTCAACATGAGGAGGGAGTGGCTTCCTGCCTGAGCTCAAGCTGCTGGCAGTGGAAATTCCTACCTGGCCCTCCGCTCCAGCCTTACCTGCCACGGCAGCAACTTCACAAACAAACAAAGCCAAGGCGGAAGTCAGTGGGACACCTGCCCCAGCCTGGGCCTCTGGCCTTGAGAGGTTTCTGACAAGCTCAGTGCCCAGGAGCCCACACCACCTAAACCCTGGCTGGCCCTTTTTCCAGTCTGTGAAAGGGCATCACAAAGCAGGCAAGCCTCTGGACCTTTCTGGATTCCAGAGTCTTCTTCAATGGACACCTGAGAAGAAGAGAGATGTCAGAAATAAATACTCTGGGGGCTGGAGAGATGGCTCAGCGGTTAAGGGTACTGACTGCTCTTCTACAGGACCTGGGTTCAATTTCCAGCAATCACATGGTGGATCACAACTGTAACTCCTGTTTTATGGGATCCAGCATTCACATACATGCAGGCAAAACACCAATGTACAGAAAATGACTTAAAAAAAAAAAGAAGAAGAAGAAGTACTGTGCCACTTCCTGTAGTTCAAACCCTGCCTCGACATCACAGTGGATCTTTTTTCTTTGTTTTGTTTTTTATTTTTGGAGACAAGGTTTCTCTGTGTAGCCTTGGCTGTCCTGGAACTCGCTCTGTAGACCAGGCTGGCCTCGAACTCACAGTGATCTGCCTGCCTATGCCCCCCAACTGCTTGGGTTAGCAGTGGACCTTGGAGAGGATATAGACAGTCCATTGCTGGCCTCTGTCTCTAGCACCTTTTCCACCCACTCCCCAAGTCTCTTGTGGCTACAGGTGACCTTGAACTTCAGATCCATTTCCCAAGTGTTGGGATTATAGGTATGCACCACTACCCCAGTGTTTTGCATTGCTGGGGTTCAAACCAGAGGCTTTGCACATGCCAAGCGAGTACTCCCCATGTTAAACCATCCCTCCTGCCCCTTCTGGGTCTCTCCTCTCACCTCAGGTGCTCATGTGACTGCCGGAAGGCTTTGAAGGTGGGTATGAAATAATGAGTGCAGATTGTCCACTTACGCCCCGCTGTTATGGAAATCCATCACATAGTCTCCTTATTTGTTTTTGTTTTATGTATATGTGTGCCCCTGAGTGGGCACATGTTCCACCCGACTACAGATGCCCACGGAGGCCAAAAGAGGGCATTGAATCCCCTGATACCGGAGTTAGAGATGGTTGTGAGCTGTTATGTGAGTGCTGGGAACTAAGCTGAGGACCCTCTGCAAGAGCTGCCAGTGCTCTTAGCCACTGAGCCATCTCTCCAGCCCTATCTGTTGTTTCTTTCCATAAACCTCAAAAGCCAGCTGTGGGAGTGCACACCTTTAATTCTACCACAGAGGCAGAAGGCAAGTGGATCTCTTTGAGCTGAAAGCCAGCCTGGTCTACACAGCAAGTTCCAGGACAACCAGAGCCATATAGAGAAATATTGTAAAAAACGAAAACAATAACAAAACATAAACCCAGATTTTATCAGAGTTTAAGAGGCCATTTTACCGTCCATGCTTTTAGCAAAGCATGTGGTACATGCCTAAATCCCTGACATTTAGGATCTGACACCTCTGGCCTCCTCCTGTACCTGCCTGTCCTCATATGCACATACTCACACACAGATACGCACACATAGACATACTTAAAAATAATTAAAAAGGCCACATGTGGTGGCACACGCGAATTTCTGTGAGTTCAGAGTCAGTCTGGTCTACAGAGGGAGTTCCAGGACAGCTAGAGCCATACAGAGAAACCCTGTCTTGGGAAGGAGAGAAAAAAAAAAAGGCATCTCAACTCCATACAGAGTTTGGGGACAGCCTAGGGTACATGAGGCCCTGTCTCCACGGAACTGATGGCACTCTGGATCATCGGGAGAGCAAGAAAAACAGTGTTGCTCCCTACAACAGTTCCCTACTAGGGAAGTGTCATTTCAAGTCTGACATCCATACCTCATCTTAAGGGAGCCCAAACCTCTGGGGTGTATCCCAGTGATCTTTCTGTGCCTCTGTTTCCCCAGCTGCAAAGCCTAGCAAATTAACAAAATCTTTTCCTCGGATTTGTTGTAGAAATTAAGGCGGTGGTTCTCAACCTTCCTAATGCTGCGACCCTTTAATACAGCTCCTTACCTTGTGCTGACCCACAACCAGAAAATTATTTTTATTGCTGCTTCATAACTGTACTTTTGCCTCTGTTACGAACAGTGATGTAAAGGTCTGTGTTTCCCAATGGTCTTAGGGCACCCAGTGAAAGCCTCTACCCCTCACCTGCCCCCCCCATTCAACCGCCCCCCAGGAGGTCGCGACCCACAGGTTGAGAAACACTAAATTAAGTGAATGTTTTGTTTTGTTTTGTTTTTTGAACAAGATCAGCAGGAATGTTGAGGGACATGTTAAAAGCCCCACCGTGAGTGCTTCCAGAATTCAGGTTGAAGGCAGAGGAGGACAAACAGCCAGGACCACGTGACTGCCCTTAGGTTTCCCCCACCCCCACCCCTACTCCTGTCTAGTGCACCTGGGAGGGGCCAGCTCTGGCCTCCGAAAGGGGATGGAAGGCCAAGAAGAGGCTCACCTGCCTTCTATACAAAGTCCAGGGGGGCCCCACCCCCACAACAGAGTGGTGGGCGCTGCCACACCCCAACCTGCCACAGCCTCTTGGAGTCTTGTGACAAGAACCAAACCTTCCCCCTTCCTCCCCCCCCTCCCCGCCGCCCCGGTCCCACCCCTGCCTTCCCCTCTCCCTCCCCTTTCCCGTTTTTATTATTTTCTTTTCCATAAAGATTTACTCTCTGCTGTGCCTCTATCAAGGCCCAGAAGATAAACATGTGGCCCCGAGGCTGAGAAACGCCAGGCCTGAAGGCCCCCCAACCCCCCACCCTGCAGCATAAACCCAGGGCTTTTAAGCAAGGAATGGTTTTCAGCAAATCTTCTGCTATCAGCAGAAACCTTTGAAAGAGTTTGTTTAAAGGCCAGGGAGATAAACAGCCAGGAGAAGCGTTTGTTTAAGAGGCATGCTCTGTGCGGCGGCGGTGGCGGCCACTCTGGGGCCAGGATTTACATCTGTGGGGAGGGGAGCCCGCTAGGAGGCCCCAGGGTGGGGGGGGGCCTCTCAGGGGCACCCTTGGACTCCTGGGTGTGGATTCCAGTCCAGGTAAGCTACCTGAGTCCTGCGGGGCGGGGGAGGGGAGGGAGAAGTGGCGAGCTGTACTTATGGGTCCTCCTGGGCAAAAGGTAGTAGAGGGAAGCTAAGAGGAGCCCTTCCCGGGATGCAGCTGTTGGGAGGGAAAGTACCCAGAAGGGCTTGCGTGTGGGATGGGGCCAGAAATCCCACGTGAAGGAGCTGAGCTATGGCTCTGTCAGTAGCATGCCTGGCACACAGGCAGGAGAACAGAGCAGAGATGCCCAGAGCCCATGTCAAAAGCTTGGCCTGGGGTGAGGTGTGGAGGCAGGAAGACCACTGAAGTTGACTGGTCACCTGGCCTCTCGCCCAGCTGACAAACTTCAGCTCCACTGACAGGCCCTGTCTCAAAAAGTGAAGGTGGGGAGTTGCGGGGGGGGGGGGGGGGCGGACACCAGCAAGATGGCTCAGGGGAAAAAGATGCTCAGCACCCAGCCTGAATATCTGAGTGTAATTGCCAGGACCACCTACATGGTGGAAGAAGAGACTCTGGGAAAGTGTCCTCTCTCATACATATGCAACCGTGCACACACAGAAAGAAACAAAGAATAATAATAAGGTGGTAAATAACAACAAAGCACACCTGATGTCGATCTCCGGCATGTACAGATCATGTTAGTATATACACGCATTAGTATATACACACAAACAGTGAAACTGAAAACACAAAACCCGTCCCCAGGAGTCCATTCTGCCATTTTCAAACTTGAGAATAGGAGTAGAGTCTTGGCCCACGCCGCAGCAAACCTTACACCCCCCAACCCTGCACACACCAGAGCGAACTCTCACACAAAATTAGATCTACTTGGTCTCTGACACCCTGGCAGGCCTGTCTCGCTGCATGCTGCTAAGTATCGACCTTTCCACTGGCCAACTGTGCTGAGAATCCGCTTTCCACCACATGGGAGACGTAGGGTTCAACATGCAACTGGCTAAGGAGACCCCAGTTGAGGGATGGTTGAGGCTCCCTGAATGATGACTTTGGTAGTTGTTTCTGTAAAGGCAGAGGGACCCAGGCATGAGGACCTCCTCCCTGGGCAGATACCCAGAGGAGTGATGTGTTCTCCGCAGAACCCTGAAACGGGTCCCACGGGCAAGAAGAACCATGGTACTTTCCACACCCTTGGTGTCCTTGCTGAAGTGGGTACAGGCTGGTGAGCCTTCAGGCAGGAAGCGGGCCATTCATATACTGTCTTCCCCCAAGAATCTTCTCCCTTCCAGGCAGTAAGGACACAAGCTCTCAAGACAGGGAGACAATTCCAATGTGATGATGCCCTGGGGGGTCTAGGTGAGGAGCATCATAGCCCTTGAGGCAAGTCCTCAGGTGGGCCTGAGAATCTTTGCTTTCCTCCCAGCTCTGCCTTTCTCTAACTAGGTGACCTGGACAACTGATTTCGAAGCTTCCTGGGTCTAGTTTTCTTCTCTACTAAGTGGGACTAATCTAACCTGGGTGGGAAAATGGAAGAGTATCTGTCGTAGGGTGTTTGTGTATGGGGTATAGTAGATGCTCAGTAAACACTGGCTTTCCCAGTTGAGTCCCCTTGCATTCCCTCTTGGAAAGATGAGCTGAAAAGTAAGTGTACTAAGTCTGTGTACTAAGTTCTGGAACTGGACAAGGGGAGGAGCAGCTAAGTTGTCTGCAGGCACTGAAGGGCCCTCTCATTGGACAAAGTCCAAAGTGACTCTGGGGGACTCACAAGGAGGGTAGGAACTCCAGAATACTGGTCTTTCTGTCACCCTCAGGAGGAAAACCCAAGGGGTTGATGCTGTTGACCAGTACAAGGGACTTTGAAGCACAGAGATCCTGCGGCTGGGCAGAGGGAAGGCACAGAGATGGGGAGGAGGGCTGCCCTGAGAGGAGTTGGGACCTACCAGATCTCTGGAGCCACTTTTACATTTAGATTTGGGGTTTTTCCCACCACTCTTAACAGGGGTTCCAAAAGTCAGCCATGTCCATCTCATGAAGAAAAGTCGTCTGTTGTTTGTCCTTAGTGTCCTGCCAGCTCACATCTGAGAGATAAGCCCATGCTAAATTTGGACCAGTAGCTTGTGAGCCTTAAGCGGGCAGCACAGGTGAGGTTTGCTGGGCCTTGAACGTGTTCTCTCTGAGGTACAAGGACAACATTCCAGCACCATGTGAAGGACAGAGGGACAGATGCGTTTGGGAGGCGTGCTATATGTATTTATAAGTAATTAATATAAACATTTTATTTATATTATACATAAAATATAGGTATTATGTTTATCACACAATTCCTAGTGTTCTAAAGCTCAACCTGGGCCTCTGCTGGGATCGTAGGATTGCAGACCACGGCCCAGACATTTATAGGGCAGCATTGTTGTCCCAGCCCCTCCCCATGTGGCAGCCAGAGTGCC
Source organism: Acomys russatus (assembly GCF_903995435.1). Classification (NCBI taxonomy): domain Eukaryota; kingdom Metazoa; phylum Chordata; class Mammalia; order Rodentia; family Muridae; genus Acomys; species Acomys russatus. The sequence goes on from NC_067147.1 coordinate 9,950,754, forward strand.
TGGAGACCTCCGGGTTCTTTCTCTCTGCCCTGAGGATGCCTTGCCAAGGAGAACCCTCGTGCCTGGCAGCTGGAAGCCAGCACTTTTCTTTTCAAAGCGTCTGTATCCCCTTTGCCTCCTCCTCCTTCCTCCCTCCCCCCCACTCCCCAATCCAAAAAAAGGGAGGATGCCCCTGTGTTGAGTACACAGCCTGTAATTTTGCTGTCAAACCTCAGCCAGGAGGTCAGTGTTGTGACTGGCTATGTAAGTATCTCTCCCTTAAGGGTAATTACACTAAATTCCCCTCTGAAGGACAGCTCTCTCTGGATAGAATACAAGAAAACCCCCGCGTCCCTGTTCATGGAAATGCTCGGGTCTCTGTGGCTGCCACTGGCGCTCTGGCACTGAGATACTTTGAGGATCTCTGAATCCTCTGAGTTGAGGCTGCAGGGTGACAAGACACAAGGCCACGGGAAGTATGACCAAACAGCAAGGGAGGAGGGCTCCAGAGAGCTCTGTCTCAGGGAGCTGGGGTTCTGGGTAGTCCAGAAGGGGCTTGGCTCTATGTGGAGTGTCTGCCTTAGCTGACAATACCCTGGACCAGGAAATGGAGAAGGTTCATCTCCTGATATCCAGACAGGAAGAGGAGACCCCTCCGCGCCCGCCAACCCCTCTAACAGGTTGGCCGCCAGAGCCCTGCATTGTACCAGGCACTAGAGGATCCTGCCCCAACAATGGACCAGTGAGTATGACCAGAGATGGACTGAAGATGGACCTGGATGGGGCAGTGATGCCCTTGAGAAAGAGAACTCTTAAGCGCAACAAAGCCCTCACAGGTGAACTAAAAATCCAGCACACCTGCCCATCATCAGGGGACACCACCTTCCCCCAGTTTCCTTCCACCCAGAGGACCCAAAGATGACAGGCAGGGGAAAAAAATGTTCACAACCTTTCAGGTCTAGCATTGGAGCCTCTCCTCACTGTCCCAGGGAGACCCCAGCGAGAACTGGGGAGTCACTGCACCCACAACAAACAGTTAAAAGGAAGAAAGCGGGTCCGGCGATATCAATGCACTTTGATAACAATAAACCCTGCTTTTAATTTATGCTAATGTGTAGGGCTGTGGTGACAGTAAGAACTAAATTACAGAGTGGCTTTCGAGCCAGTAATTATCCCTCCATTTTTCGCCGCTCTGGAAGATGGACACACAATTATGCTCTCTTGCTGTATATTAATACAGATTCTTGACATCTTCAGCAGACCCGGAGCTGTCATCCAGCTTTTTGTCTCCTTTAATTGAAAATTAATGGTTACTGGGTTGCCACGGAAACAGAGGCCACGGACGCCAATGGCGCTCACGTCTCACTAAGGGACTGGCGGCATCAGGAGTCCGGAATGACCTTGAAAGTTAAAAAGAAAAAAAAAAAACTTAAAAAAAAAAAGGAAGAAAGGGGAGAGGAAGGGAGAGGAGGACAGGAGGGTGGGAGACTGTGGGTCACATTTGAGAGAGTGAAGAGGAGGGAAGAATAGGGGAAGAGAGAGAAAGAGGGGGAATGAAAAATTTTAAGAGAAAATTCCACAGGATGAGTGCTGGACAGAAAGAAATTAAATTAGGGTATTTCACCTCTCAAGTTGTTTGTTTGTTTGTTGGTTGGTTTGCTGTTTTGGCTTTTGTTCTGGCTTGCGAGGATGGTCTTTAACTTTTTTTTTTTTTTTTTTTTTTTTTTTTTTTTTGGTTTTTCGTGACAGGGTCTCTCTGTGTAGCCTTGCCTGTCCTGGACTCACTTTGTAGACCATGCTGGCCTTGAACTGACAGCAATCCACCTGCCTCTGCCTCTGGGATTAAAGACATGAGCCACCAGGCCTGGCCGGTCTTGAACTTCTGATCCTATTGCCTCCACCCAACCAGTGGGTGCTGTTATTACAGGTATGTGCCATCAAGCCTGGCCTAGGCAGTGCCGGGGCTTGAACCCAGGGCATTGAGCTTGCTAGACAAGCACTCTACCAATTAAACCCCATCCTCAGCCCAATTACCTCCTCCCTCTCCCTGGAACATCAGCCTCTGCCTTGAGGGCCATTTCTCTGGTGAGGTGAAAGACAGTGTGTGAGTGGAACCAGGCCATGAGGGAGGGGCGGTGGGGGAGGGGCTTACCCCAGGAGCCAATTGGGTGGTGCAGTTAGAAACCGGATCAGAGGGGAATACCGCTGCCTGGGGAGCTGGGAAGCCATACACAGCAGGGGCCAGGTGAAAGGGCGCCTTAAAACTTAACAAAAGAGAGAGTTATGGTTGGAGGTTTGGGGGTGGGGTGGGGTTGGAAAGCCTAGGCCTGGGAGGCAAGGCTTGGGTTACCCCAGAAGATTAGCACTGGGGCAGACTGCTCAGGGAATCTGGAATCTAGAAGTACTGAGTTTAGGATTTTTTTTTTTTTTTTTTTCTGGAAGAGGTTGTGGGCTCAGCACAGGAGCAGTGAAGAAGACCCCTGAGTGCTCTAACCGGAGAGCTGTGCTCTTATCAGCCAGGCCATCTGCTCCAGGGCACGCTGCTCACTAGTTCCTAAACACCCGCAGGGAACCCCAGGGCCAAGCTAGGCCTCAGGGGTTCTGAGGACAAACCAATGCTTACCCTTCCCAAGAAAGGCCGGAAATGGAAAGTGGGGGTAGATGAACACATAAGCAAACAATTACTGGATAAGCCACACCCCTTCAAATATCTCTCTAAAGATGTCCACTGCAGTATTGTTTACCATAGTTTTTGTTTTTTTTTTTAATGCAGAAACAGTCTATATAACCAACCACTGGAGAATGAGATGAAATGCGAATAAGCCTAATAATAAAAAGCTGCCGGGCGTAGTGTCCCAGCACTCAGGAGGCAGAGGCAGGCGGATCGCTGTGAGTTCGAGGCCAGCCTGGTCTACAAAGTGAGTCCAGGACAGCCAAGGCTACACAGAGAAACCCTGTCTCGAAAAACAAAAACAAAACAAAACAAAACAAAAAATAATAAGCCAAGAGGCAGATCTTTTAAATCTTTTTAAAGGATTTATGGCCGGGCGTGGTGGCGCACACCTTTAATCCCAGCACTCGGGAGGCAGAGGCAGGCGGATCACTGTGAGTTTGAGGCCAGCCTGGTCTACAAAGTGAGTCCAGGATGGCCAAGGCTACACAGAGAAACCCTGTCTCAAAAAAAAAAAAAAAAAAAAAAAAAAAAAAAAAAAAAGAAAGATTTATGTATTTATTTTTAGTATATGAATGCCATATCTGCATGTACACCTGCCGGCCAGAAGAGGGCATCAGATCCCATTATACATGGTTGTGAGCTACCATGTGGTTGCTGGGAATTGAACTCAGGGCCTCTGGAAGAGCAGATAGTGTTTTTAACCACCGAGCCATCTTTCCAGCTCTTGAGAATTCTTCTTTTTAAAGTATTTTTTAATGCGTGTTTGTGTCTGTATGTCTGAGTGTGTGCAGTGTGTATGTATGTGTGCAGTGTGTATGTCTGAGTGTGTGCAGTGTGTATGTCTGAGTGTGTGCGGTGTGTGTGTCTGAGTGTGTGCGGTGTGTGTGTCTGAGTGTGTGCGGTGTGTATGTCTGTGTGCGGTGTGTGTGTCTGAGTGTGTGCGGTGTGTGTGGTATCTGAGTGTGTGCGGTGTGTGTGTCTGAGTGTGTGCAGTGCAGTGTGACCATGGAGGTCAGACGAGGGTGTTTGATCTCCTGAAGCTGAGTTATAAGCAGTTGTAAACCACCCCACAGATGGGGAACCAAGCTCTCTGGGGGTACTGAGCCATCTCCCCATCTTACCTAGTTTTTGAGGCAGGGATTTACTCTGTGTAGCCCAGACTAGCCTAGTCAGAACTATACAGAGAAAGGTGATGTTAATTTTTTTTTTTTAAGACTAATTATTGTATTTCATGTATATGACTGTTTTGTGGGCAGAGGTCCAAAGAGTCACATTCCCTGGAACTGGAGTTATAAATGGTTTCAGGTCACCTTGTGGGTGCTAGAAACTAAACCCAGATCCTCAGCAAGAGCAACAGGCATGACTATCCAGAGAGCCGTCTCCCCAGTCCCTAACCTTGAACTTTTGATTCTGTTGCCTCCATCTGCTGGGAAAACAGGGGTGTGCCACCACACCCAGTTTGTTGGGTGCTTCAAACTGAACCCAGGGGCTCTGAGCATACTAGGTAAATACTACCAAACTATATAGAACCTGTATGAGACTCTTTCTCAAAGAAATTATTGCATGTGTGTATTGTGTCCAGCTTCACGTCTGCAAATGAGCACATGTGTGGAAAGATCTCTAGTAGTATATACAATGTTACATGGCTACCTCTGTGCTTTTAGATCATATATGATTCTTATCTCCTTTGGTGTGTGTGTATGTGTATCTGTGTGTTGGTTTTGGTTTTTTGAGACATGGTCTCACGTAGCCCAGACTGGCCTTGAACTTGCTCTACAGGTGAGGGTGATCTTGAACTCCTGACCCTCCTGCCTCCCTGCTCCCTCTCCTAGTGATGAGATTACTGCTGTTCTCCATCATGCCCCTGTATGTTTTCTGAAATTCTATAATATGCATAACTTTGATTATGGTATTTTTGCCATTAACTCCAGGAACCAGCACCCTAGAGATTAAATTCCCAAGCAAGGCCTCCCCACGTACTTATGCTGAGATGTGGCAGCTGGCCTATGGTTTTACCATAGAAACAGACCCCTTCCCAAATTACGAAACCCCCATCCCAACCCCTCACTCAAATCCCCTCCTCACCTCAGATGGGGGAGGAGCTGAAGACTCCAGAAGAGCTGGCTACCCAATGTCCAGGTGAGTAAATAGCCATGTGTCCTAGAGGCCATAGCCACCACTTGGTTCCTGGGCAAACCTTAAAATTAGCATGGCTAGTTTTTTGTTTCTTGTTTGTTTGTTTGTTTGATTTTTAGTTTTTTTGAGATTTTTAGTTTTTCTGTGTGTAGTTTTGGCTGTCATGGACTCGATTTGTAGACCTTGAATTCACAGAAATCCGCCTGCCTCTGCCTCTTGAGTGCTGGGATTAAAGGCGTGCGCCACCACGCCTGGCTTAGCATGGCTAGTTTAACCCACATGGCTGCACATTCACGGGGATCATCAGCCCATGAGTTAGGGGAGGGTCATATTCATTAAGATTCAGTGTTGGCTGGACCTCATTGGTCACCTAGCTGATGATAAACCTTAAGTAGTCATTAACTATGCACCACTATAATTCTTCTTTGTTGTTGTTTTTCCCGAGACTGGGTCTGTCTGTGTAGCCTTGGTTGTCCTAGACTCACTTTGTAGACCAGGCTGGCCTTGAACTCAGAGAGATCATCCTGCCTCTGCCTCCCGAGTGCTGGGGCTAACGGTGTTTATTTCCACACGCAGCCCTCTTTTTTAAAAAAAAGGAAATTGATTTTATTTAATGTGTGTCTGAATAAGAGCACAATATAATATGGCTCTTCTGCATAGACATCAGAAAGCAGCTTTCAGGAGTCGGTTCTCTCTTCTATGCTGGGATCCATTGATCGATCTTAGGTCATCAAGCTTGCTTGGCAAGTGCCTGGTCTCATCCAGCCATCTGACCAGACACACACACACACACACACACACACACACACACACACACACACACAATATATATATATATATATGCACACACACATACATATTCACATATGCAGTGTGTGTGTGTGTGCATGTATATTTTGTGTGAGACAGGGGTTCATGTAGCACAGCTGGGTCTTGAATTAGCTATGTAGCACTCCTGACTACTACTCCTGAGCGCAGGCTAAGCTGTTCCTCTTTCTGAAGGTGGCTTTTGCCTTCATCCCCCTGGAGTGTCTCACAAGGGCCCTGTTCTATCTTTATGTGTCCTGCAACCATATGGAAGACTAGAGTGACAGGGCAGAAAGCTGGTTCCTCACTGCCCACAGCCTGACTAGCTGACCCGGACATTAAACCGGGCATCTGTCCCATGACACAGAGGAGGCCGCCCCTCCTCTCAGCCTCCTCCCTGCCTGTCCTTCTCCACACGTCTCCTGTCCTTGCTTCCACCTCTCCAGTCACCCCTGCCCACTTTCCCAGAGAGCAAGTACAAGAGAACAAACGAGACAGAGGCAGCGGTGGTGGCGGCAGAGAGGGAGACAGGGGAACGGGCCTTCATTCCCCGGCTTCCCTGATCCCGACCTTAATCCCTGCTCAGTATCCTGTCAGCCGGCTGTTCGGAGCTGACATTGCTGCAGGCACCTTCTCGGCAGCCCTTCCTCAGATCTGCTTCCTCTGGGGACTTTTAAAGAGGAGCCTGAGGTTTCTCTGTTACAGCCTGCTTCACTCGCTGCCCTCCAGCAAAACCTGGTTTCCCGCGGGGCTGCGGGGAGGAGGGCTTCGGAGGAGGCGGTGCCAGTTCTGATGTTTCTGAGGAGGAGTTAGAATGGAGGGGGGGGAGGGCCCCCCAGAGGGTTCTCGAGTGAGGGTCAGGCCTGGGGCAGGGGCCCAGCCAGTACTGCCTGTCTACATAGGCCGGGCAGGGATAGGGTGCTCTGGTCTTCGGGCTCAAGAAACTTAGAGTGGTGCTTGAGAAAGAATCTGGGGTTATGTATATAGGAAATCAGAATTTAGAGTGTGGTCAGCAAGATGGCCTAATGGGTAAAGCCAAGCCCCACGACAGTTTGATGGCTGAAACTCATATGGTGGGAAGAAAGAACAGACCTCTACCGTGCCCTGTGTGGGACACAACGTGTGAGCAAGTGTATGTGGGTGCACATGTGTGTGCACACACTCACTGAATAAATGAAGCAAGAAAAGGTTGTTTTAAAGAACTTGGAAATAGCTGGGTGTGGTGGCTCATACCTTTCATCCCAACAGAGGCAAGTAGATCTCTATGAGTTCAAGGCCAGCCTGGTTTACTTAGAAAGTTCCAGACAGCCAGGGCTGCATAGTAAGACTGGTTAAAAGAAAGAAGGAAAGGAACGAGAATTAAAAAAAAAAAAAATTTCTAACCAAACCCAACCAACAACAACCTTAAGAACTTGGTGTGGTTTGGAGAAGGGGTCAGCCAATGAATGTCTGCACCAAATAAAAGAAACATTTACACCTGCCAGGTGTTGCACGCCATCTCAAGGAGGGGGCAGGCTAATTCTAAAACCCATCCCTGCCATTTGCTAGCTGTGGCCCAGTTGCTTGCCTTCCTAAGCCTCCTTTCTTTCCTCTCTAAGGTTGGAAGTGGTGATAGTAACCGCTTTCTTACAGGATGGAAGGCAGAGTAGCTGGGTTTTACTGTCACTATTCAAGTCAGTATCCTCAGGGACACAAAAATCTGCAGCTTTGGGTCTTTGAGAATGGTACTGGAGCTGGGTGTGGTGGCACATGCCTTTAATCCCAGCACTGGGGAGGCAGGGGCAAGTGGGTCGCTGTGAGTTTGAGATCAGCCTGGTCTACAAAGTGAGCCCAGACAGCCAAGCCAAGGATACACAGAGAAACCCTGTCTCAAAAAAACAAACAAATGAAAATAATGGTACCGGAGTTGGGCACATGCCTTAAATCTCAGCACTTGGGAGGCAGAGGCAGGAAGATCTCTATGAGTCTAAGGCGAGCCTGGTCAACATGTTGAGTTCCTGGAGACCCAAGACTACATAGAGATCCTGTTGAAAGAAAGAAAGAAAGAAAGAAAGAAAGAAAGAAAGAAAAAGAAATTTACTGTATCCACGATTAACGCATGTTATGCAGGATCCCAGAGAAGATGTTCTCAATCCTTTTATCAGAATCAAACTCAGTCTGCAGCCTCAACTGTACAAGGCAGCATGTCCACCAGCCCAAAACATCGTACCATCTCCTGGTCCCTAATCGGTGTTGATAAAAATCTCCTCTCCTCTTTTCCATCCTTCCAAACCAATGTTGCCCTCCCTAGTCTCCAGCTGGAATCCACTCAGGGTAATTCCTGCCTCACCAGACAGAGTACTTCAATCTTGGTCTGGGCATGGTGCAGGGGGATGCCTCAGGGCCCGCCCCCCCCCCTTGGCCACTGTTGCTTCCAGTGTTCAGGAAACCACCAATGGCTAGTCTCAGTATTCCTAGGAACCAGTCCCTGCAGGCTGACCCCTGGACACCCTACGGCCAACTTGCTGAGTCCATACCCTGAGAGGGGTCCTGGGAAGCAGCCTGTAAGAAGCTCTGCTGAATCTGCCCCGCCCACCCCCCCCCCCCACCCCCCCAACCCCCCATTGCTGTTAAAGACTGCCTTCTTGCTAGATGTCCTGGCAAATGCCTGCAATCCGGACACTTGGAAGGCTGAGGCAGAAGAATCACAAGCTCTAGGCCGGCCTGGGATACAGGACACCCTGTCTCAAAAGACAAATAGGGTGAGTAAGATGGTTCAGTGGGTCAAAGTCCTGGCTACATAAGACTGTCAACCTGAGTTCAATCCTTGGGACCTACCTGGTGAAAAGAGAGAACCAATCCCTAACACACACTAAAATAAAAGGAAACTAAAATAAAGAAAACCCAGGCCAGGCATAGTGGCACATGCCTTTAATCCCAGCACTCAGGAGGCAGTGAAAAGCAGAGCTCTGTGAATTGGGGCCAACTTGTTCTACATCGTGAGTTCAAGGACAGCCCGGGCTACAAAGAGACCTTGTCTCAAAAAGGGGTGTAGGGGGAACCCACCTCTTGGTGGCTTTTCTCCCTTGCACTGGGTCACACTGTATGCTTTCTTTCTTATCTTCCCTGCCCCCTACCACCCCACCCCGAGACAGGGTTTCTCTCTACAGCCCTCCCTGGCTGTCCTGGAATTCACTCTGTAGACCAGGCTGGCCTAGAACTCAGAGATCTGCCTGCCTCTGCCTCCTGAGTGCTGGGGGAAAAGGTGTGTGCCACCACTGCCCCCCCTCAGTGTACGTTCTTATATTGTCAAGATGTAAGGTCTTTTCTTAGCTAGAACTGTGGAAGCTGCTTGCCCTAGCCAGGAGAGGACACTTTGCAAATAACTCTGAGACCTCGGCCTGGATTCTGCCCTGAAATGGCCAAACTCTTCCCATACAGCTAGTAAAAGGTGAGAGCTTCCAGATCTAGTATCCACAGTGGACCCTATCTTGCCAAGGTCCTTTGGTACCTCTGTATTCCTGCAGTAGTTGCCTGGGATATTCCTGAGGCTCCACGCCCAACAAAAGCCTTGTCACCCTGCCCTGAGAATCCAGGCTCTCTCAGGTGGTGGCCTGTGTCCTCTGGAGGCTGGCCAGCAGGCAGCTTTCTGCTGATTTCTTCCTCCGGCTTCAGTCACTGTGCCCACCTGTGGGAAGGGCCAAGGGGGTACTTCTTGGATTTCCCACAGTTCACATTTCCAGACAGCCCAACCTGTAGTATCCCATGGAAATTCCCACCGGCCTTAGTGTGAGTGAGGAAGGCCAGTCCTGCCAAGGAGGTGCTCCTGGGGTAGGGGGGCAGTGGGAAGAGGTGGCCTTTTCAGGAGCCTTGGGCCTGCATCTGAAGTCCCGACTGCCATGGCTACTTGAACAGACAGAGCAAGCCCTTCCCCATGGTCACATCTGGGAAATCCATGCTGGGGGAACCTCAGTGAGATCCCCAATACTCAAAGTGAACCAAGGTAGGAATCTCTAGTTCTTACTCTTTAAAAAAGAGACTTATTTTTACTTTTCAATCACGGTGTACGTGCCTCTGCATATGGGCATCCGCACATGTGTGCAGGTGCCCACGGAGGTCAGTGGTGTTGGATTCCATGGGGCTAGTCACAGGCAGTCGCAAACCACTCAACATGAGTGCTAGGAACCAAACTCAGATCCTGTAGAAGCACAGCAATCATTCTTACCACCAAGCCATTTCTCTGGCCCTTTATTCTCTTGAGATTTAATTCTTCTGCTTTCTCCCACCCCCCCCATCCCCCCACCCCCACCCACCAGCCCTGTGACAGGTGCAGGCTACCTGCAAAGCTTCTTTTCCAACTGGCTCTTTTTTTTTTTTTTTTTAACAGAGTCCCAGCTTTTAGCTGTCTGGCTCTTAAAGCAAGCCCATCTGTTTGGGAGGTTTCAGAGGTGGCTAGGAGGGGCCCCAAGCAGGCAATGCTCCCTCCAAATCATTGCAGTGAGACAGGCCCCTGTTATCAGACAGTCCAAAGCCAGGGTGTGATTCCAGGGTGGGAGGTAGTGCAGTGGGGGAGTTGTCAAGGAACAAGGCATCATAAGAGGATTCTGGAAGCTAGACTTTGAAACTCCCATGGGTGTGAGACCAGAAACCCAAACCCTGGCCCTCTACCCCACCCCTCAAGCCACTGTCCGGAAAAAATAAACTATTTCCTGCGAGCAACTCCGAACCAGAGTCTGTGAGTCCGCTGTGACACATGTTACATAAATAGAAGCCACAGAGGGGAAAAGCCTGTTTTCTCTTTCAGTATTTATCACTCTCTAACCATCTCCAGCTGGGTGAGTAAACAGGCGCATTGGCCCATAATGAAGAACAGACTGCTGCTGTGGGGCTGCTGGAGGGACTAAGTGTGTGTGTGTGTGTGTGTGTGTGTGTGTGTTTAGAGAGCAATTGTGTCTGCTACTCCTGATACAAGAAGGGTGGAGGAGCGAGGAAGAATTTATGAGAGAGGAAGGCTGGTGTCTAAGCAGGTACCTGCTTCTAGAAGGCAAGGGGACATCCTCTGGTGGCCCATCTAGGGTAGGACAGAGCTGCCAGGTGCAGGTCTGGTAGGAGGAGGGAAATGCTGGAGCAGGAGGGAGGGAGGAATCAGAAGGAGAAGGCTGGGGGCTGGAGAGATGGCTCAGAGGTTAAGAGCACTGGCTGTTCTTACAAAGGTCCTGAGTTCAATTCCCAGCAACCACATGGTGGCTCACAGCCATCTATAATGAGATCTGGTGCCCTTTTCTAGCTGCAGACACACATGCAGGCAGAATATTCTATAAATAAATAAATAAGAGCTGTATGATACAACCGGGTGTGCTGGTGCAGGCCTTTAATCCCAGTAGGTGGATTGCTGTGAGTTCGAGGCCAGCCTGGTCTACAAAGTGAGTCCAGGACAGCCAAGGCTACACAGAGAAACCCTGTCTTGAAAATCCAAAATAAATAAAAAAAAAAAAAAAAAAAAAAAAAGAAGGAGAAGGCTGTGTGGGTGGGAGGGCACGTGAGATCAGAAGGCTAGTCTGAGGCTGCTAATGTCTGGGGCTCTGAGCGTGACCTCCCTCAGGGTCAGGCCTCTGAGTGTGGCCATCACTGAGTGTGTGGTGGTAGAGCGTGGGCTGAGAGGACCTGTGCGTGGCTGTTTGAGGCCACTGGTAGCATATTCCAGTATGTGTGACCTTGGATGTGGGTGTGGGTACACAGATAAGTGTTATTGTGTGAGAATATTATATGCATGTAAGGTTTATGGCGACGGGTGATGTTAGAAGCTAAATTGTACTCCTCCCATCCTACTGTGTGTGTGTGTGTGTGTGTGTGTGTGTGTGTGTGTGTGTGTGTGACTTCCCAACATACAGCACCTTGGAATATGATCTAATTTGGAAACCAGATGTTAACATAAACAATAAAGAGGAATTGCAACTGGAGTTGGGCGGCCCTGTGGTGTTCTGAGTGAGTGTTCAAAACTGTTCCTATGAAGGCACCAGCATGTGAGAGAGTGCCCTGAAACTGAAGGGGGGAATTGGAGTGGTAGTGTATCTGTACGCCAAGAAGCACCCAAGGGCCCCAGAATCTGGAAGAGAAGCCCCTCTCCCACAAGCCTTAGGAGGAGCCTTTCTTTGTTTTTGTGATAGGTCTCTTGTGGCTGGCCTTGACTCAGGTCATAGGCCTGCCTGCAAGTGCCTTACCCCACTGAAACATCCATCTTGTTGCCCAAAGTGTCTGAGCACATAGACCTGCCTCCATCCACCGCAGCCAGCCCATCTGGGAACAGCCTAAGAGTCCTACCATGCCTTTAATTCCAGCACTCAGGGAGGCAGGTGGATCTCTTTGAGTCTGAGGCCAGCCTGGTCTACAAAGCAAGTCCAGGACAGCCAGGTCTACACAGAGAAGCCCTGTCTCAGGGGAGAAGAAGAAAAAAAAAAAGAGTCCTACCTTGCTGGGATCTTTTCCCCTGAGGACTCAGATCCCTTGCCCAGCCAACTTCACAGTGAGGTATCACCATGAAGGAGCCCAGTGGCCGCAGACTTGCTTTTCTTAAAAAGAAATGCCTCGGGCTGTCGGGGTGGCTCAGCGGGTAAAGTGCTCACCTCTAACCCTGGCAACTTGAGTCTGGTTGGTGCCCAGGATCTACACGGTGAAAGGAGAGAACTAACTCCGGAAAGTTCCAGAAATGAAGTGACAGACGCTGATTGTCTCTCTCACACCATAACCACAGATGACCTAGGACCTGAGCCTCCTGCATCCACTTTCCCAAATGCTAGGATGGCAGGAATGAGCCACCAGGATGGTGTGTGTGTGTGTGTGTGTGTGTGTGTGTGTGTGTGTGTGTGTGTGTGTGTGTGTGTGTGCACGCGCGCGTACACGCGTGTGTGGTGTGGTGAGTGTGAGTATGTGGTGTGCTGTGTGTATGTGTGCTGTGTGTATGTGAATGTGGAGTGTGTGTGTGGTCTGGTGTGTATATTTATGTGTGATGTGCATGTATGTGTGTGTCTATGTGTATGTGTGCGGGCAGGAGTGCATGTGTGTGTGTTTTGAGACAGAGTCTCCTGCAGCCCAGGCTGATCACCAGCTCCCTCTGTAGCTGAGGATGACCTGGAGCTTCTGGTCTTCCTTCCTCCCCTTCTGGGGTGCTAGGATTACAGATGTGCAGAATCACACTAGGGGCTTGTGGCGCTGAGCCCAAACCTTTGGCCGCTCACACGCTCTCCATCCACAGAGCTCCATCCCCAGCCCCAGACTGGCTTTAATAACAGAGGTAGTTATTTACTATCAGATTGATAATAGGGGGGGTTTTTGTTTATTTTATATTTATTTATTTATTTATTTATTTATTGGTTTTTCTAGACAGGGTTTCTCTGTGTAGCCTTGGCCTTCCTGGACTCACTTTGTAGACCAGGCTGGCCTCGAACTCACAGCGATCCGCCTGCCTCTGCCTCCCAAGTGCTGGGATTAGAGGCGTGCGCCACCACGCCCGGCTTGTTTGTTTTAATTTTTTAAGACTTTATTTTATGTATGAGCGTTCTATCTGCATGTATGCCTGCATGACAGAAGAGGCCATCAAATCCCAATATAGATGGTGGTGAGCCATCATGTGGTGCCTGGGAATTGAACTCAAGACCTCTGGAAGAGCAGTCAGTGCTCTTATCCACTGAGCCATCTCTCCAGACCCATTAATAGGGAGTTTTAACTTTGAATCCAATTATATGTTCCCTTCCTTCCTTCCTTTTTTTTTTTTTTTTTTTTTTTTTTAATAGGCCTGGAACTCCTCAAATGTAGATCACGCTGGCCCTGAAGTCACAAAGATTCACCTGTTCTGCCTTCCTAGTGATGGTATTAAAGGTGCGTGTCACTGTGTCTAGCTGTATTTGTTACTTTTGCAATTCCCAGACTACAGCTCTGTGCAGGCACAACAAGAGGGGGCATGGAGCTAAGGTGGGAGGGGCAGGGGTAGCTCATAGTTTTCAGAGAGTTCATCACAGAAGACTAGACATGGTGGAACAGCTTAGGCGGTGGTGGCAAGTATCCCTGATATCCCGGCCAACTCGGGAGCAGAGATTATGGCAGGAGCCAGGGAGGGACCAGGCACAGCCATCCAAGGCCTGCATACCCCCAGCGACCTACTTCCTCAAGCCAGGCCCCATCTCTTCAAGGTTTCTAGAACCTTCCAAAACAGCGACACCAGCTAGGGACCAAGTATTCAGCTCATGAGCCTGTGGGGCTATTTCATATTCAAACCAAATTATCAGTTAAGAGAGATGTTGGGGCTGGCAAGATGGAAAAGCAAATAAAGGCGCTTGCCACCAAGCCTGATGACCTTAGTTAGAAGCCTGGGGCTCACATGGTAGAAAGAGAAAACAGAAGTCAGACAGTGACAGTGTGCACCTTTAATCCCAGATTTAGAAGGCAGAGGCAGGCAGATCTCTGTGAATTCAAGGCCAGACTGATTTTCTAAGTCAGCAAAGACTTCATATTTCAGAGAGAGAGAGAGAGAGAGAGAGAGAGAGAGAGAGAGAGAGAGAGAGAGAGAGTAACCTTCCCCTGAATTCTATGTCTCTCGTTGATAGAACAGTACTACAAAAGAAATGACTAATTATTATTGTAATTTTAAATCAATAATGTGTATTATGAATCCTTACAGAACATCCTTAGTTTGGCCTCTTGGGCAATAAAGCCAAAAATATTTATTCTCTATTATTGTGCAAAAAAAAAAAAAAGTGTGCTGATCTTTGCTTCTACTACTTGCTCTGTCATTGTAGCATTAAGTAGCTCAGGTGATGCATAAACAGATGGGTGTGGCCATGCCTCAATGCAACTTTGCTTACAGAAAAGATGGTGCACAGGTTTTAGCCCCTGCAGCAGAACTCTGGGAGCCCTTCGCCATTTTATTTGGTTTGGTTTTTGTTTTGTTTTGTTTTGTTTTTTTTGAGACAGGGTTTCTCTGTGTAGTCTGGGCTGTCCTGGACTGGCTTTGTAGACCAGGCTGGCTGGCCTCAAACTCACAGCGATCCACCTGCCTCTGCCTCCTGAGTGCTGGGATTAAAGGCATGCGCCACCACGCTCGGCCCTGTTGTGATAGATCAAGGAAAGCCTCCATCAGGTCCAGACGAGCCAATGTTTGCTTGGACAATTCACTGGGCCAAGCTGGGCAGGGTGAGAGCCTGAAGTCAGAAATGGACGTCAGGACCTCTGAGAACAAAGCCCACTCCAGGAAAGACAGAAGTAAGCAACAGGACGGCATGCCGGTGCTCTTTTGAGCCTCAGAGCACACAGCAGCGGCAAACCTCAACGGCTGGGGCCTGCAGTTCCAGGAGCACATCTGATCCATTTCCATTGTTACTTAAGCTCCTTTGAAGTGGCTTTTCTGATGCGTGCACTGATACACAGCTCACAAAAGAAGAATGTGTAATCCAGCCTGGGGCATTCAGGGAAGACTTCCAAGAGGAGGTGCATGAAGACGGGTTCTTAGAGTCAGCAGTGAGAGCAAATGGGAGGAAGGATATTCTGGATGGAGGGCAGGGGTGAGAGGAAGCCCGGTTACACAGCACAGGTGTCAGGTGACAGAGCTGGGGGGTGGAGAGGATGGAATGGGAGGTTTGAGAAAAGCACACCCCATACCCTGTGTGTCAGGCCAGGTTGCTGAATTTAAAATATATAAGTGAAATATGTGTGTGTGTGTGTGTGTGTGTGTGTGTGTGTGTCTGTGTGTCTGTGAGTACAGGTAGTGCGTGTGTGTGTGTGTGTGTGTGTGTGTGTGTGTGTGTACAGGTGCTCGAGTGCTATGGAGTGTGTGTGGAGTGTGTGGAGGTCAGAGGACAGCTTAAGGCTTTCAGGTGTCAGTTCTCTCTTTCCGATGTGGGCTCTAGGGGTCCAACTCAGACAGTCAGGGTTATGTGGCCAGGTCTTTTACCCACTGAAATGGGTCCCAGGCGGGGCATAACAAGTTCAGTCTGCCTCTCTGGGAATTGAATTCATGGCTTCACAAAGGCAGGATAGTAAATTTACTTTTAAAAAGCACCCCCCCCCCTCCACAACTAGATTGCATATTTTTCTTGAACATATAATTCTTTTCCTTTTTTCTTTTTTCTTTCTTTTTCTTGTTTTTATACAGGATCAAATATATAGCCCAGACTGGTCTCAAACTCACCAAGGATGACCTTGAACTTCTAATCTTCTAACCTCCACTTGACTACTAGGACTACAGGTGTGTGCCATAACCCGGAGCATCACACATATAAGGCAAGCATCCTTCCAACTGGGCTATATTTTAAACCTGCTCTGTCCTCACTGCCCTTTAAGACATGGTCATGCTGTGTAGCCCAGACTGACCTCCCACTTGTGACTCATCTTCCTCAGCCTTCATCTTGCCAGGGTTACAGGTGTGGACCACAGGTCTAGCCTGGGGCTTCTTTGACCAGTATGGATGATGGATGCAATGGAGGGAGAGAGAATCAGGCTGGAAATAGGGGTCCAGTTCAGAAGCCAAACTGTTCCGAGTCATCAGCAATGAGGGTCCCAGTGGCAAGCAGAGGATGGGTGGAGAAGGAAGAATGAGTGGTTCTGGAAATGCTTTGGAAGCCGCTTGGCAGGTCAAGTGCCTAACTGGGTGTGTAGAAGGGATAGAAGAAGCCAGTGGCTCTTAGTGGACCAATGAGAGAAGCAGGGTTTTGATGAAGGCAGTGATTCCAGAGCTGGGGATGTGCCTCCAATGGTAACACAAAGTCCAGGCCTTGCTCGCCAGCAGCACGTAAAGCTGGCTTGATGGTACATACTGTAATCCAAGCCTTCAGGAGATGGAGGTAGGAGGATCCGAGATTCAATGATGATGACTTGGGCTGGAGACATTTTGTTATTGTTTTTCAAGACAAGGTTTCTCTGTGTAGCCCTGGCTGTTCTGGACTTGCTTTGTAGACCAGGCCTCGAACTTAGAGTGATTCACCTGCCTCTGCCTCTCCAGTGCTGGATTAAAAGTGTGTGCCACCACAACTGGCCTGGGGTTGGAGACATTTTGAGTGTGACAGCCCTTGAAGCTCACAGGAATAGGTGTGTGTGGGGGGAATCTAAGGCAGAATAATACAAGAAGCCACCAACATACAGCCACTAGTTAAATCCAAGAGAGTAAGGGGATAGAGAGCTGGCTCAGTGGTTAAGAGCACTTGCTGCTCTTCTAGAGGACCAGAGTTCAGTTTCCAGCACCAATGTGACAGCTCACAATCATTTGTAACTCCAGTTCCAGGAGATCTGATGCCCTCATCTGACCTCTCTCTACAGACACCAGGTAAGCATGTGGCATGCATACATACATACATACATACATACATACATACATACATAAAAGCAACACACCATACACACACACAAAAAAATAAAAATAAAAATAAGCAAATAAACCAAGACAGCAGGACTAGCTAGATGGCACAGTGGTTAAAGGTCATGTTACGCAATGACACAAACTCAATATAGCTGAGTTCAATGCCCAGAACTCACATAAAGGTGGGAGGACAGAACCGATTCCGATTCCACAAAGTTCTCTTCTGACCCCCCACATACACTATAGCACGTATGACCCCATATGCACATATAATATTGATAAGCAATAAAAAGTAACTTTTTTTTAAAAACAAAGATTTATTTATTATATATACAGTGTTCTGCCTGCATGTACACGTGCAGGGCAGAAGAGGGCACCAGATCACATGATAGATGGTTGTGAGCCACCATGTGTTTGCTGGGAATTGAATTCAGGACCTCTGGAAGAGCAGTCAGTGCTCTTAACCGCTGAGCCATCTCTCCAGCCCCAATATAAAGTAACTTTAAACCAAACTATGAGAGTAGATTGTCCAATAAGATAGTGTGAGGACAGCTTTGAGTCCAGCTCAGAAGCCTGGAAACCCTGAGCGCACAGGAGGGGACAGTGGGAAAGGGAAGAAGCCATTGAAACACACAAGAAGGGGGAGCTAAAGAGGGCAGAGAGTGGCAGGCCCTGGTACCCCTCCCTCATCCCTCAGATTTTGATTATGAACTTGAAAGGTTGGTCTCTGTCTACACCCACTCTTTGCCAGGAGGCTTGTTGTTGGTGTTGAGTTTCCTTTTTCCTTTCTGGTCAAGGAAATATTCATGGCTCCAGCTCAAGCTAACATGGAAAGACAAGACATCTGCAAGCAGGCCTGCAGCCGTGCCTGAAAGGCTTGTGGAGAAAGAGTCAGGCTCCATCTCCCTGGCCCTCTACACAGGGACTTGGGGTACATTTCACAAGGCTCCTTGGGGATGCATTTCCCCCACATTGCTGTCCTCTCTCCCTCCTCTCCACCCCACTTCCCACCAATATTTTCTGGAACTGCCTCCTGGACCAACTGCTAGGATTCTTATGGTTCTTCTCCCTGTGGGAGGATGTAAGACACAAGATTCTATCACATCTTCCCCAGGTGTAACTTAGAAGACATCATGTCATCCTGCCTGCGGTGCCCGCCTCCACACCCATCTTTATAAAAGAGGCAGACAGACAGATGTTGGGGCCAGAGAGACAGCTCAGTGATTAAAAGCACTTGTTGCTCTTGAAGAAGACCTGGACTTGGTCCCCGACATGGTACCTCACAACTGTCTATAATTCCAGTTTCCAGAGATCCCATACCTTTTTCTGATCTCCATGGGCTCTTATATGTGGTGTACACACAGATAGACACACACACACACACACACACACACACACACACACACACACACAAAATAAATAGATGTCTTTAAAAGGAGAGACTAAGCTGGGCACGGTGGCGCATGCCTTTAATCCCAGCACTTGGGGATGGCAGAGACAGGCAGATCGCTGTGAGTTCGAGGCCAGCCTGGTCTACAAAGTGGGTCCAGGACAGCCAAAGTTACATAGAGAAACCTTGTCTTAAAAAATAAAACAAACGGGGGCTGGAGAGATGGCTCAGTGGTTAAGAGCACTGTCAGCTCTTCCAGAGGTCTTGAGTTCAATTCCCAGAAACCACATGGTGGCTCACAACCATCTATGGTGAGACCTGTTTCCCTCTTCTGGTGTGCAAGTGTACATGCAGGCAGAGCACTGTATATGTAGTAAATAAATAAATCTTAAAAAAACAAAAAACAAAGGGGGCTGGAGAGATGGCTCAGTGGTTAAGAGCACTGTCTGACCTTCTAAAGGACCAGGATTCAATTCCCAGCACCCACATGGCAGCTCACAACTGTCTGTAACTCCAAGATCTGACACTCTCACACCAGTGCACATAAATTAAAATTAAATAAGATACTTTAAAAAATAAAAATAAAAAAACAACAACAAACCAAAACAAAAACAAAAGAAGCAGACTAAGGTCTCTGGTCCTAAGGTTCTCAGCATCATAGAATGAATGTGCTTCAGCAGTGAGAAGTTCTTTCCTGAACTGGGCATGTCGCACTGTGCTAGAACACTTGCCTAGCAAGGTTCTGTCCCCAGCACCACAGAGCAACAAACACCTCCCACCCCTCACCTCAGTTGCCCTTCTGTAGGAAAGAGCTTGGAAAGTGTCTTCAGCTATCATCCTTGCGTCCAGACACAGGCATCTTCTGTCCCACCCTCCAAGTGGCTCTCTTCCCGTCATTTGTCATGCCTCTAGCCTTACAAGTCTTTACTCTTTCTCAGCTTTCAGTCTAGCCAGGTTCTGATTGGAATTGTCAGCCAGTGTCAGGAAAGCACAGGAGACTCAATAGCCCGGAAATACTTTCTACATCCTGCCAGTGTCCACAGGACCTACCTGCTCCTCACCTTCCACCCTCAAGAATGCCAAGGAAGACTGAGGCATGGCTCAGAAATTATGGGTACCCACTACTTATCCACCAGACGACCCAACACCCTCTTCTGGTTTTCTTGGGCACCTGTACATAAGTGACATGTATTCTCACATAAATAAGAATTAAATCTTAAAAAACTATTTCATATTTACGTATTTGCATGTGTGTATGTCTGTGTGCATTTATACAGGAGGCCAGAAAAGCCATGGGATCCCCTGGAGCTAGAGTTACAGACGGTTGTAAACCTTCTGATGTGTGTGCTGGAACTGAACTCACGGCCTTTTCAAGAAAGTGTCCCTAGCCATTGAGCCATCTCTTTATCTGCCTTCCAAACATCATTTTAAAAATGTACTTTAATGTGTGTGTAGGTGTATTTTACTTGAATGTGTGTGCATGTACCACATGTATGCCTGGTGCCCTAAAAGGCGAGAAGAGAGCATCAGATCCCCTGGAACTGGAACTACAAACAGGAGCTACCATGTGGGTTCTAGGAATTACCCTTGAGTCATTTGCAAGTGCACTCAGTGCTCTTATCTGCCGAGCCACCCATAACTCCAGCCCCGCCCCCAGCAAAACAAAACAGAGAAATGGTCTTGAACCCAGCTCTTTGAGGGAAACACAGGGGAAGGGTGAGGAGATACACACTGTGTCAGAAGCGATGGCCTGTTCTTTGTAATCATGAGAGTGTGTTCCAGCCCCACTAACCTTCTTGCCTCATATAAAAATATAACAACTCAGGCCGGGAGTGGTGGCGCACGCCTTTAATCCCAACACTCAGGAGGCAGAGGCAGGTGGATCTCTGTGAGTTTGAGGCCAGTCTGGTCTGCAAAGAGAGCCCAGGACAGAGAAAGAAAAAAAAAAAAAAAAAAATATATATATATATATATATATATATATATATATATATATGCATATGCCCATAGAAGCAGCCTGAGAGTATGATTGCATTGCAAACATGTGACTCCAAGGAACCCAAGCAGGGGAGTAAGGAAATAAACCAGGAATGGGGAGGAAGGCAATGAGTGATGTGTTATCGGGCCAGCTACTAAGTGTGGTGCCAACTCCATCAGCAACCCCTGGGTATGTACAGTTTGTGTGCCTGAAAGTTATCTTTGTGGTGGTGTTTGTTCTACTGGGACAGGGTTTCGCTCTAGCCCAGGCTGCCCTGATATTCACACTGTAGCCCAGGCTGGCCTCAGACTCATGGTGATCCACCTCCCTCCTCCTCCCTCATGCTTAGATCGTGTGAGCCACTGTTCCCACACTTCTGTCCTTCCTTCCATTTTTTGTTTTTGTTTTATTTGTTTTGTTTTGTGTTGGGCTGGGTTTTTCGAGACAGGGTTTCTCTGTGTAGCCTTGGCTGTCCTGGACTCCCTTTGTAGACCAGGCTGGCCTCAAACTCACAGTGATCCAAATGCCTCTGCCTCCCAAGTGCTGGGATTACAGGCATGCACCACCACTGCCTGGCTCTTACTCGCTTTTAAAGTGCTGGGAATCCAACCGAAGGTTCTACACGTACTAAGCAAGCCTTCTACCAGCAAGCTGTATCTCTGATCCATACTTGAGTGGATTTTTTTTTTTTTGAGTGGGATATTTATACATCATATCCTATCTGTTATGTTAGAGGGCTCTCCTAGAAGACATTAACCCCCCACACTCATGTTCTTCCTCCCTGTGGCGGAGTGGGCTCTGACGCGTCAAAGGAACCGGCAGGGAAGGAAACCAGTCATTGGTTACGGGGAACTGAAGGGTATAAATGATCAGGGTGAGGCAAAACAAGATGGCAGCTGCATCATGCCCATAGGAGATGAGGTCCTGTGGTGCTCAGAGTGCTAAGTGCTGAGTCTGGGGTACTGGTCTGATCCGCAGAGTTCCAGCCTCACTCAACACTCCAGCTGCTGGTCTCTGGAAATCTCCAGCTACCTGACAACAGAGAGAATTGTGGGTAAGAAGGCCAGAGGCTAAGTACAGATGAGGTTGGAGGAGAGTGGATCCTAAGTGATAAGGGGAAGGCCAGAAAGAAGGGGAAAGGAAAGAATCATAAAGGGAGTCCTGCGGCTCCAGCCTGGCATAGAATATGGCTGGGGCAGTGTAAGGAAACCTCTTAGACACCACACCCAATACAAACGCATAAAGGCTCTTTTTATCTTATCTTTACTTTTCTTTTCTTTTCTTCTGTCCACCCTACATCCATTGTCTGTTTGGGATACTGCTTGCTTGGGGGTGGGGGTAGGGTGGGGTGGAGAGGCCGCTGGAGATACAGCCCAGTGATAGTGCCTTCTCATAGCATGTGTGAGGCCTTACTTTCCATCTTCTGCCCCATATGGGACAGGGTGTGAGGGTGGCGGTGGCTGGTAATGTCACATGAGTAGATGGTATGGTGGCACTCACTTGCCATCCCAGCACTAGGTAGGCAGAGGAAGGAGGACTTCCATGCTCCTGGCCTTGAGACCAACCTGAGCAAATGCAGTGCAGTGAGATTCTCTCTCTCTCTCTCTCTCTCTCTCTCTCTCTCTCTGTCTGTCTCTCTGTCTCTCACACACACACAGAGTCTCTCCACTGTCTAACTATGTAGCTCTGGCTATACTGGAACTCACTCTGTAGACCAATTTGGCCTCAAACTCACAGAGATCTGCCTGCCCTTGCCACCTGAGTGCCAGGACTAAAGGCGTGCGCTATGAGATTTTGTCTCAACGTGCCCTCCCTGTAGACTGATAGAGACATGGCTAAGGTGCCAATGATGTTCGCCTGGTTTGTGCTAGATCTTTCTCACATTTCCCACACAGAAGATCTTTTGATCCATTGATGCTACTCTCTAATTAATGGAAAACTGCTCATGGCTTGTCATCATATTGTTCACTTCCTGATCTTTAATCCAAGATTTCCCATCAATCCGTCCAAAGTCCCTGTGTCCACCACCACAGACAAAAAAAAAAAAGTCTAAGTGCCTGTGTTCTGTAAAGTAATTTCAAGGCTGCTTCAATCACCTCCCCAGGCTCTGGCACAGGTCAATACTTCCTCACCCAGGCTCGTGGGCCTCCTCCACTCTACAGTGCCAGGGATGTAGGCCCACAGCATGGTCTTCTATTCGGGCCAATATGGTAAACTGATAAGCCTCCTACAGGGGCTGGGGCTCCCTCTTAATGTAAGGGGGAGTCTACAGAGTGCCTGGAAGGATCCTGGCACAGCTCATTAAGATATCAACCCTTAATGAAATATTTCTTTGTTTAACTTGTCATTTATCTAGGGGAGCAGAGGCCCTTGTGGGAAGAAAACACTGCCCTTGCATCACTTTCCCCTCCTCCACTCAGCAGACTCTGGATTTTTCTGAAAGACTGCAAAGAGTAGATGAGGAGGGGGCAAACTTCCAGGGAGAGGGGGGCCTGGGGGTGGGGAGAGACAGGAGGAACAACTCCTCAGAAGGGAAATGGGGAGAGGTGTCACAAAAAGAAGGAAACTGCAGTGAGACCGCGGTGGGCAAACATCCCGAGTCCTTCAGCGACAGGGAAGTGGCAAAGAAACCGACACGTGTGCCATGGAATGTTGTCTGGAGAGTCTGGTGTGACACAGAGACACAGGTGCAGAGCATGCTAAACTCGAACTTGTTATGCGGACTCTGGAGCCTTCCGCCTTGGCCTCCCCGTGTGCTGGATTAAAAGGAGGATCCAGAGAGGAGGCAGCTGGGAGCACACAGCTCTCTCTGAGAAGTCAGGGCTCTGTGCCAAGCAACCAAATCAGGCGGCTCACAATCATCTGTGACTCCAGCGTCAGGGCATCTGACACCCTCTTCTGGCCTTCTCAGATCCCGAACACACTTGTATGTGTACACACGTACGTGTACACACACACACACACACACACACACACACACACACACACACACACACACACACACACACACACTCCTTTACAAAAATCTTTCAGAAATGAGTGGGGGCTGGAGAAACGCATCAGTTATTAGGAGCACCTGTTGCTATTGCAGACGACCTGGGTTTAGTTCCCAACACGCACCTTGAGGCTCACAACCATCTTTAACTCCAGTTTTAGGGGATCGGACACCCTCTTCTGGCCTCCTTGGCACTATACTCATGAGGCGCACATATATAGATGCCGGTAAAACACTCCTAATGCACACAAAAATAAAATAAATAAATCTAGAAGGATAAAGCGATTGAAAACTTTCCAGGGGAGAGAAAAAGATACGCTCCCTGGCAGTGTGATGAATTGAAACAAATTATCTGGGTCTAGCTCGGTTCAAAGTATAGAATTAAATACACTGTTTCTAAACACAAACCCACCATATTGTCCTCTCAAGCCTCCTGCTGGAAACAAGCTCCTCTAGTGGCCAGCTGGTGCTCAGAAAAGTCTGTTCCCCAGCCCAAAGACCAAGCCACCTCCTTTATTTGTTTTCTGACGCAAATCATCCCTCCCCTCTGAGCCACCTTTGCCAGTAGGATTGGGGGGGGGAGCGGGAGGGAAGAGCCATTGCAGGTGGCCCAGCACACACCAGAATTTTCTAACTGGCAGCTCTTAGGACTTGGTTACCTCTGGCCTTCTGAGCTCACCGGAAGAGAATTGGGACTCCTAAAAGAAAAGCTGAGTGTTTAAGGCAAACACTTGAGGCCATGTGACCAGGCTTTGCCCAAGCTTTCCCCATGCCCTCTTCCCAACCCCTTAAGAGGGCATCCTCCCAATTCTGTGGCTGAAGCACGGGGAGGCTAGGATCTGTCCAGGTCACACATATGTTAAGTGGCCAGGATGATGGTCAACCTAAGGCTGGCCGACTCCTCGGGCCCTTGTGGTCCTAACTTTGGCCTTCTTCCAGTCAGACCCACAGCTACCACCTGAGCTGCTTGGGTACTTGTATGCTGGATGAGAGGAGGCATGGTGACTCCCCCAGGGGGAACTTAGGGCTCCTGTGGGGGAACCCCTCCAAACTCTCACATTGGGGTTGGGGGGAAAGACTCTGGGCTGGCTACTGTGACTAAGACATGTTTGTTCTAGTACCTTCCTTCAAGAGGTCTGTTTCCTCCCCCCTGAATTGTCTCAATTAGGACAAGAAGGGGTCTTCTGACTCCCTTGGGCTTCCCACCATGACTCACAAGTCCCACCGGGGACTGAGTGGGCCCGAGAGCAGAGGGGTAAACCGAAATGCAAGAAAAACAAAAACCAAAGTTATTTTCCCAGTGTGCCCTGTGGGAGGTGGGGGAGGGGCCGCTGCAGCAAAGCAGCCTTCTGTGTGCAGCATACCCCACCTCCATGACAGAGACACCTTCCCTTCCCTATTCAGAGTCTCTTGTCCCTGCTCCACCCACTGCCTCTCCTGTGGACAGGACGGGACCTGGGCAGCGGAGCAGGGTCACCAGCCCAGCAGTCCTTGGCTCTCTGTACACCATGCCGCTCCTCAGGCTGCCTCTCCACAGAGGGTAATATGAAGATCCTCTGTTGAAAGAGCTCCAGGGTGACAAGTCACTCCTGTTGGAATGGCTCCATCGCTCATTAGCTATGTAAACTTACACATGCTGAGTGCCTTTCGTGCCTCAGTTTCCTCCTCTATAAAATAGAGCTAATGAAATATCTCATAGGCTAATTATGAAGATGAAAGGAACCACCATGCCTGGCCTGAGGCAGGATTCACATGTCAGCCATCGCCTCATTGGATTAAAAAAGATTTTTTTTAAATTAATTTATTTCATGTGTGTACGTATGTGCCGTCGTGCATGTGTGTTGTGTAGAGGTCACAGAACAACTTTCAAGAGTTAGTTCTCTGCGACTATGTGGGTCCCAGGGTCCAACTTAGGCCTATAGGTAGGTGATAGGCGGTGTCTCTACCCACTGAGCCATCTGGCCAGCACTGTTTTGGATTTCTGAAATAGGGTCTCATGTAGCTCCAGCTGGCCTGAAACCTCATCTGTAGGTGAGGATGACCTTGAACTGCTGAACCTTCTGCCTTTACCACCCAAGTGCTGGCCACAACACCTACTGTCATTTGATTCCTATTTCTACTGGAAAGGTCACTGTGATGTCCAAATAAATGAGTGAGCTGTGGGTGTGGCTAGGTGGGAGAACGTGTGTTTACTATTTATGAGGCCCAGTTTGCTCTCCAGCAGCACAAATAACTAATTAAATAAGTGGTGTAATAGCCCTTCCCAGCTTGACACCTATGTGTCTACAAGACTTCTATGCCTGTTGTGTCTGCCTGTCCATTAGGCAAACAGAGACTCTCCAAACCTGTTGTTATCACCAATTTTCAACTCCTGGCTGTAGCACTCACAGAAAAGGGGCAGAATAAGTGAGCAGAAACAGCCTAGGCGAAGCGTCATCTCTGAGACCCATTTTTAGAGTTTTCTCCAAAATATGCTATCCCCAGGAAACTAGGCCCAGTCCTTACCCAACTCATCCTCCTTGGGGCACGGGTCTGCCTGTCCTTGGCCACCTGCCTCAAGGTAACCTGAAGCCAAGAGGGCCTTCCAGGCTCACAGCTTTCCTGGGCCCATCCCATAGCAGAGGTCTGGGGAGCTGGCATCACTGGACAAAGTGGGGCAGCCATGGATGGTGCCTGAGGGGTCCCTCACCTCTTCTCACACCCAGACAGGGAAGATGTTTGGGGGTAGAGAGTGGGAGGATTTTTTTTTTTCCAGCTCTCCACCAGTCTGAGCTTGGCGCCTGCTACCCAACTTTGCCCTCCCCCCTCTCGGAACGTGGGCCTTTCCGTGCCCGGACTTCCCCCTCCCAACCCAAACACACCCACTGTCCCCACCCCACCCCCAATCCTCCCAGTCCCCGTGGGGACAAGCGGTATTCAGGGACGCCCGAGTTTTGTTTACAATCTAATTTGTTCAGATAATTGCCTCGACTTTGCTCTGTGCTTGGCCCGCGTGGATCCAGCCTGAAGCCCCGTCTTCATTGGTTCTCACAGCACTTTATAGGAAATTCCCCTTTGCAGACCGAGGCAGCGCGTGCACGCGGGGCTGGGAGAAAGACTGTTCACAAAGCTCAGAAAGAGCTCCCTAGCCCCAGCCCCAACACAGTGAGGAGTCGGAGGGAGGCAAGGCAGGGCCCTCGCCGAACGCCTGCTCCGGACTCCCCGGGCAGTGGGGGTGCTGACCACTCCCCGCGCCAGGCGCAGCCCGCCCGAAACCAGTGAACCGTGTGCCAGCAGGACTCGGCCGTACCTCCAGGCTCCTGGAAAAGGCCACAGTTAATAAAGCATCCCATAGAATGGGTCCCCAGGCCAGAGTGAGTCTCTGCGGCCTATCTACTTTGGCAGATATGTAGCCCCATGTCCCCATTTTTCCTTCCCCAAAGTTCAGTCCACGTGGTCTTCGGCTTGCCGCTGGCCGCCTCGCGGGGGGAAAAGTGGCTGCACCTGCTTTAGGCGAATTATGGTAGCACTAGAAGTTAGTCTCCCCTCCCTCCGCCGCTCGCTCGCTCGTTCGCTCCCTCCTCCCAGTCGCTCGGCGCGCTCCCTCCTTTCCTCCACCCCTCCGGTCCCCCGCCCGGTGCGCCCCGCCCGCGCGCCGATCGCTCGCAGCCACTCGCAGCCGGGGCTCAGTCGCAGCCCCTCGGAGTCCGGAGCCGGCCGCCCTTGCGGACCGGACAGTGCCACCGGCGGCCCGGACGGTGCCCCCCAGCACGCGAGCAGGGCGCGGCGCAGGCGGCCGCGGAGCGGTGGGGAGGAGCCCCGGCCGGAACCAGGGCTGGGCCGGGGGCGGGGACGCCGGGGTCCCAGAACCCCGGAGCCGGAGCGAGCTCAGGAGCGTCGCGGGAGCCCCGGGAAGGACGATCGGAAGCCGGAGAGAGCCAAGCCATCTTACAAAGTGCGATGCCCCCGAGGGGCTGAGGCGCGCGGCGTTTGGCGCTGGAAAGATCGCCCCGGAGCGGCGCGGCGCTCAGGGGCAGCCCGGCGAGTGGCGGCGGGCCCGGGCTGCGACCCGAGCGAGCCCCATGCCCCGTGCGGGCTGACGGGCCGGAGCCCGCACTGAGCGGCCGGGCGGGACAGGTAAGTGGCCGTTCCAGGGACCCGAGTGGGGGCTGGGCCGGCGACTCGTCCAACTCCGTAGCTCGCTCACTCTCTGCCTGTTCTCTGGCTCACTTTGTGTTTGCAAACTGCCCGCCCCAGGCGCGCCGGGCCCCGGGAGGAACCCGGCCCGGGGCCGGAGCACTTTGTTTCAGCTGAGCTGGCCACGGCGCACTGAGCCTGGTGAGTTGCGAGACCCTGCCCCCCGGCCCGGGCCCCTAGTGGCCCCGAGTTGTCTGGGGAACAGGTGGGGGCTGCGGCGCGGGGCTGGGGGCAGCGGGAAGCCGGCCAAGGGGGTGGCTTGGAGAGGCCACTGAGGCCCCGCCCTGCCCCAAGAATCTGGGCTCCGCCCCCTCCTGGCCTCGCTGCTGGGAATGGGGTGTTAGGGGGCGCGACCCCCCCTCCCGGAGTGAGACAAAGAATACTTCCCGGCCCGGACTTTCCTGAGCCGGGAAGGGAAGTGGCGAAGTGGGATCCCCCCCTAAGTCCAGTCTGCACGGGACTCCCCAGGATAAGCAGAAAGACTTAAGTGTGTGTGTGTGTGTGTGTGTGTGTGTGTGTGTGTGTGTGTGCGCGGGGGGGTCGACCAACAATCTCAAACACCTCGTCGCCTTGGTTTGCGGAGATCGCACCTCGGAAGTGCTGAGAACTAGTCAACCCTCTTTCCCCGCATCCCTTAATCAGATCTGAGATAGAGCGGAAAACTTCTTGGGCACTTAAGAGACTGGTAATGGCCCCTGTGATTTTTGTTCGCCGGAGCTGGTCGGTCAGGAATTGATCTGACGGATACCCTCCCCATTCGGACAGAACTCTGCAGACTAGTGAGGTTTGAGAGTAGGGGCGGGGGGGGGGGGGTAAGGTAACTGGAGGGAGGACCCAAGGCCACCAGAGATGAGGCTGCCGAAGTGACCAATCTGGACTCCATTCCCCCCAGACCGAGGATTCTGGTGATTCGCTAGACAGTCCTCTCGTTCTCCCCGGCACCCTTCTGGCTCGCCGCCACCCTCCGCGGCGCTTAAACCTTGCACTCCGCTTCAACGCAAAACTTCAACTTCTTGGGCTTCACCGGAGCAGTACCCGGTGGCACCAGAATGTGGGGTGCTCCGAGAGACCTGGGGCCGCAGTTACCTGTGTGAAGGAACGTGGGATTTCGTGGGATGCGGATTCCAAGGCAAAAGCTCTGACCATCACAGACAGATTGACTCTTTCCCTCAGCTGAAGCGGCCTCGTGAACACTCTGATAATACATCTGTAGGTTGGGACGGCAAGGATATTGGGGGGGGGGTGTCCTTTCTTTCATACAGTGCCCTTCTCTTGTGCCCTGGGCCTCTCGTGCCAACACCGCCCAGCGGGTTTCCACGTTCTCCTGCTTGGCACCTGGGATTTCCGATATCTGTAGATAACACTTGTGGTGCACCTTTGCATCGGGTCTTCCCACCTGACGGACCGCGGCTCTCAGATCCCAATTTACCCAGCTTGGAGGCCCAGAGGAACAAACTTGAGTCCGAAGCTACCGTTTGTTTGGCTTCTCAGGGTCAATCCGAGAAGATTTTTGGCTAATGCGGGATTTTTACCTTGAACTTAAAGGCGTCTTTGCCCGGTTTGCAGAGCACCCGCCTGGATTAGCAACCGACGGCTTTGGTTCTGGAATTCGGGGTTGGGAGAGTGAGCGCAGCTTCAGCGACTGTCGCTGTGGTTTGCCCGAGTGTCCCATCTCCCACGAAGAAAGGAGAAGCGGGTGGTCCACGTTGTTCCACTGCTCCCTGGAGAAGCTTTGACTTCCAATCTGCCCCCCCCCTCCGCGCCCCCGCGTTCCCGCAAACCTCAGTGGGTTGGCCCCTTGGCCTAGGTACCCTGCGGCACCGGCATTTTAAGCCTCTAGTTGACATCAACCGAGGAGCCAGGAGGAGCCTCCTGAAAGGGAGCCGTCGGCCTCAGCCGACCTCTGCCCGCCCCCGCGGAAAACCGCTGTGGGGAAGTCTGCACGCTTTTCTTTCTTTCTTTCTTTCTTTCTTTCTTTCTTTCTTTCTTTCTTTCTTTCTTTCTCCTTAAACTTAAGAAACTTTTACCTTGCCAGGGTGATTTAGGAACTGTCCCTTGGAGGCTCGAGAGTCACTTGGAGAGGCTTGCTGGCTCCGAGGTGCCCCAGAACAGCGAGTGGGCAGACTGTACAGTGCATCACCACTCTAGGCAGTTGGGCAAGGTGGCCTGGGTAAAAGGGATGTTGTGACCCCCCCCCCCAACTTCACACCTACTGCAGACCCGGTGATATCCGAACCTCAGCTTGTGGGGACGCCTAAGTGCCTGGTTGGGCTGTTGTTGTTGTGTCTTATTTTCTGGGCAAGGGTTGGAGAGACTTGAGACAGTGTCTCTTTATGTGGCCTAGGCTGGCTTCAAACTCAGTGTGCTTCTTCTGCAGTTGCCTCTGGGATGCCGGGATTACAGGTTGTGCCACATGCTACACCCCCCCCCCCCACCACCACCACCACCACGGCTCCTGCTTTATTTTGCCTTAGTCCCAACCTTGACAATAAGATGGAAGAGACCATGACTATAGTCTGACTAAGGCTAGGCCCCTGGGTTGGAGGTTGGATTTGAGGAACCTCTGAACATTGGGGTGTAGGGCTGATCAGGTCCAGCTTGCTGGGGGACCTGCTCCTGTTCCTTTCTAGATATCCCCACCCATTTCCTCTACCTTTGGCCAGAAACTTCCTTTCTGACTATCTGGCAGGTAGAGCCCTTCTTCCCAGGAATGTGCATATCCTGCTGGGTGCTGGCTCCAAACACACCTTTTCCTAGCAGGGGAGGGCCCCAAGGAGGATTGGAAGAGGGTGGCTTTCTTTGATCTGGTAATTTCCTCAGTGGTTGCTGAGAGCTCCAACCCTGTCTAGGCAGATCCCAGGCTGGGTACCAGAGTACCCTGTGGTGTGGATGGGAGTCTCCTGTGGACCTCAGATTACTGGAAGAGAAGAAACATAATGGGGGGGAGGGGGAGGGAGGTGTGTGGGGTGGCATGGGAGGGAGCTGTGTGAGAGCAGGAAGACACATTTTTGGTTTTTTGAGACAGGGTTTCTCTGTGTAGCCTCGGGGCTGTCCTAGACTCACTCAGTAGACCAAGCTGTGAAGGGAAGACACATTTTAACCCTTCATCGCCCATAGTACTTTTTGGAAGGTTCACCCTCTAGAGACAATGCGCAGCAGTTCAAACCTTTAGTCTTATTCCCTAAGCAGCACTAAATACTTTCCTTCCGTCCTCGTGGCTTCTCAGTTTCTCCCCACCCCTTTCCTTCTCTCAGTTTCCCCAGGTCCAAGGCAGCCATGGGCCTATTTTTGTCAGGATTCTGTGCCTCAGTTGGCCGAAACGCTTCCTCTGAGGTGATTCTGTGCCTCAGTTGGCCGAAACGCTTCCTCTGAGGTGGTTCCGGAGCCCTAAAAGCCAAGGCACAGAACTTGCGCCTCCCTAGGGCCAGACGTGTGTCAGAGTGAAAAGGGCTTTGGAAGTTGGCACTAAGATAGGGCTCTGGGGAACTTAATTAAGCTGCTGGAACCTCAATTTTCTTAGGTTGTAAAGTAGGTCAACAATGCCCAGAGTAGAACAGCAGCTTGGGAGTTGAATGGGAGGAAAAGTTCCACACTCCGGCAAGTGTCTGGCCAGTAGAGTGGAATGCCGGCCAGCGATGGCACTTGTTTCTTCCTTTTTTTTTTTTTTTTTTAAAATTTGCCAGCACTGCCAGGCCACTTATTGGGCTGAATATTGGAAATATTGGAGTATAAAACTTCATTTTATAGGCTGGAAAATGAAGCCAAAGGAAGGTGGCAAACTTGTGTGAGGTTTTTGCTGTTGCTCCTCTGGCACAGAGCTAGGACTAAATTGCTGGCCTCCAGAATAACCAGGGCCTGGACCCCCTGCTGTGGGACTGGCCACTCCTCTCAGCAGCGTGGCCCAGCCTCCTCTCTCCCTAGTGTGTCTGGACTGTACTTGCTTTTAGTAAGGGTCTGCAGTCCCTGACTGAACCTACCCTAGCTTGTCCTTTAAGCCTTAAGGTGGTAATAGAGACAAATGCAAATGAGATGGCCTGCTCCAGAAGGCTGAGAAGAAAAAAAAAAAAAATTACTGGAAGACTAGTATCTCTTCTTTTCAAAACGGAGATTTCCTATTGTTTGGAAATGGAGCTCTCTGTTCTTATAGGAAGCCATCAGGCAGAGAATCTCAGGCAGGTTTGGGACCTTCCACTGAATGGTCATGTCAAAGTGGCAACAACCTTTCCTGCAGGGAGCCTGAGGCTGGAAGACCTTCCCATCACCCGCCTTGAACTCTCTATGGAAATGAATACTTTTGCTTACTACCGGTTGCGCCAAGCCTGGGTCCCAGTGGGAACCCCGCTTCCTGTGGCCTCTGACTTTGTGCATGTTCTGGGCTCTCAGAGGAATTGGGGACACTCTGATGGAAAACAAGAGCACCCACATAAAAGGTACCTTTGGCATAGAACCACGGGATGAGGGATCAGGCAGTTCTCCTTGTTGTTTCGTGCTCCTTGGTTCCAGGACAGATGGACACACACCCATGCATCTTCTCCCCAACTCTATCAGGCCTGTGCTTTCAGCCTCACGCGTCTCCTCATATCCCTGCTCCCGTCCTCTGCGCCACGGCCTCAGGATGGCTGGGCTGCCTGGATGGGTGGGGCCAGGTGGACACCAAGGGGAATTTGTTTTCCCACTGGACTTGGTTCTGGTGGCCTCTGACCCCAGCCACTACTGTGTACATGAGCAGGGGGAACAAATGGTGGATTTCCTCATAGTGGGACATTGTGTAGAATTAAGAGTTCCATTTGTTTGAAGTATGGACAGGGACAGAAGTGACCCAAATCAATCAATCAGTCTATCTATCTATCCATCCATCCATCCATCTATCATGGCATAGGGCATGGCATGCCTCAGAATTCTGACTGGCAGGAAGGGGGGGGAGTGATGG
Organism: Acomys russatus; assembly: GCF_903995435.1. NCBI lineage: Eukaryota > Metazoa > Chordata > Mammalia > Rodentia > Muridae > Acomys > Acomys russatus. The sequence continues at coordinate 9,983,142 of NC_067147.1, forward strand.
CTGCCAGGTGTGAGGACGGGATTTGGGGAATAGAGATGGGGTTTCTGATATGTCCATTCTTTTAAACCATGTGCCTACTGTGTGCAGCAGACAGACACCTTGGAAGGACCCAGAGAAGAGAGGAAATAGGAGGGGCCTCTCTTGCAACTCAGAAAACCCAAATTCGAGCTAGTGGAGGGAATTTAGATCTTTGAGGTCATTGCTAGGGTTCTGAGAGTGCCTATGCTGGGCCAGAGTTCTTGCCTTACCCCTACCCCATCCCATTGTGAGGGCAAAGTGGAAGGATGGGCCGGCAAGGAGAGGGTTAAGTTTTCCTCAACCCTGCCAAGTCAGAGCTGGCTCCTGAGATACAGTTCTATCTGGGCCTGCATTTCTGGGGGGAGGATCCCCATTTCTAGTAGACCCAGGCCTAAAGATGTCACCCGCAAAGAGAGTGACTTCCTCCTTTTCTGCAGGAATTCCCTGTGTGAAGGGAAAGAAACGGCCCTGCCAGGGAGAATTTGAGGGGACTAGTGAAACATTGAGATGTGCCCAAGGTCCAGGGAGGGGCAACTGCTAGAAGTGCTGGGGGAGTGAAGCCAGAGACTAATGGCGCTCAGAGTAGTAGGTTGCCTTGAGGGTCTTGTCTTCAGTCATCTGGGAGAATCGCTCCTGGGTTCCCCTCAGAGACCACAACACCAGTGGAAGTTCTGTATGCATCTTTCTCCAGTACCAAGAGCATCAACCACCCTTGCTCCTTGGTGGAAGGTCACAGACAACTGAGACCTGAGCCTAGGGATGACGTAGTGAGTCCTCTAGATGCACTGTGTGTGGGGGTTCCTGCAAGGCACTGCTACCACTGCCTCCGCCGACACCCCCCCCCCCCCCCTCCCCCCGCCTGGCCACTGGCATGCTGTTCTCTGTGGGTATCAGGTTTCCTGTTCAGTTGGTGAATGGGCATCCTCCTCTCCCTGGTCTCACTTTGTTGAGGTTGCACTGTCTTTATCTCAGGACCGCGGTCTACTGCATCTGAAGGGGCTTCCTGAAGGGGGTGCTGTGGAACTCGGGGCAAGGGACCCTGTGACCCTGGCAAGCCTCCTCTTTGCCAATTAGACAGCCAGAGTGACTAAAAGGGTGCGACGCCCGCCTCCTCCTGCCTGATCCCCATCGACATGATTTCCCTTCATCAGAATCGCACATCCTCCAGAAATTAATTTGATGCCTCTTGTTATCAATTAATTGAATCTCGTTGGGAGAGAGCTCCGAGAGGCAGGCTGCAGCGTGGCCCTTCTGTGTTTCTGTCCCCCAACCCCCACTTAAGCAGGACAGTGTAACCCTCCCCCCAAACTCTTTCTTTCTGCTTTTAATTTCACATATTTTCTAAAAATCAACACCCTGCCGTGTTGGCTTGGATGCACACCTCCAGCTGGGGACTGGCTGGACTTACCTCAGAGTCTTCCTCGTTTTTTTTTGTTTTTTTGTTTCTCCTTAAATAAACAAAATCTCACCCTTTCAGGTTTGTCTCTGCCCCTGATCCTGTGTGCTGCCAGGGCTAGAACTTGGGAGGGGTTGGGACAGCTACATCCTAGTTAGGGAAGGAGACACACAGGATCAAAGTAGGGATCTCTCACCACCTTTTTTTTTTTTTTTAAATAATTTGTGTGTGCACACACATGAGCATGCGTCATGGCGAACCTGTAGAAGTCCGAGGACAACCAGCTTTTGGGAGTCAGTTTTCCCCTACCACATGGATTCTGGGAAATCACACTTAGGTTATCGGGCTTAGAGGCATGCACCTTTACCTGCTGAGCCATCTCACTGACCCCATCCTCCCACCAGCTTGGGCCGTCCTTTTTAGGAGTTATTTAGAAGCTGTTGCCCTTGGTGGGAGTGGACTTGTCAATTGTAGGGCTGAAGACATGGATGTGGACCCCCACCCATCCCCATCCCAGCTTCCTAACAGCCAGTATCTTTAGGAACCAGCTCTCAGCAGCATTCCCTTGAATGAAAGATGCTAGAGGAAAGTTCTATAAGATCCGCGTCCCCCCCCGCCCCCCGCCCCGCCAGATCTCCCTGGGAAGATACTTGCTTTGCAGCAGTTCTCAACCTGTGGTTGCAACCCCCCCCCCGGGGGGTTGGTTGCAAATCAGATACATTACAATCCATAACAGTAGCAAAATTATAGTTATGAAGTGGCAATAAAATAATTTTGTGGTTTGGGGGGGCAGTCACCACAACATGAGGTGGCAGCATCGAGAAGGTTGAGAACCACTAGCCAACCCCACATCCAGGCATGGTCCACAAGGTGTGACTGTCACTCTCAGGACAGAGGAGGGACGGAGGCCCAGGGAGGTGATCTGACTTAGTTGAAATCACCTGCTCGCTGGAAGTTGTCTCCTGAAATGCTTCAGTATTGCAGGGTGTGTGTGTGTGTGTGTGTGTGTGTGTGTGTGTGTGTGTGTGTGTGTGTGTGTGTGTGAGAGAGAGAGAGAGAGAGAGAGAGAGAGAGAGAGAGAGAGAGAGAGAGAGAGAGAGAGAGACCGAGACCAGTTGACTAGTTTCACCATTGATGATTTTTTTGTCAGCTTCCACCCTGTTCAGCCTACGGTAAATGTCACATAAATATCCCCACTTGGGCTTCCTTTGAACAATCAAACGCAGCCTGGATTTATGTGAAGTGAGGACATATTGAGGCTGAGTGACAGCTCTGTCTCCCCTGGCCTCGTCAGTGCCATAGTAGCTACTGAGTGCATATTACTTTACATTTTTCTTCTTTTTCTTTTCTGTACGGGTGTTTTGCCTGCATGTGTGTCGTCTGTGCACCACATGTGTGCCTGGCTCCCACAGGATCCTCTGGACGAGAGGCCAGTGCTCATAACCACCTCTCCAACCCCAGCTCTTCCTCCCTGCCTCTTTCTCCTGCCCCCAACCCCACCCACACCCCCTAAGACAGGGTTTCTCTGTGTAACCTTGGCTGTCCTAGAGACTCGCTTTGTAGACCAGACTGGCCTCAAACTCACAGTGATCCACCTGCCTCTGCCTCCCGAGTGCTGGGATTAAAGGCATGCGCCCCACCCCCTTTTGAAACAGGCTCTTACTGTGTAGCTGGACTGGCCTTAAGATCATATATAAGCTCTGTCTTTGCCTCCCAGTTTCTGGGATTATAGAAATTAAAGCTGGTTAGCATCTTTCACATAGACATTTACCTGATCCCAGTATTTTCAAAGGACACCTGGGGTGAGGGCTGGTAGAGAGAAGCTGCCTCAAAGACTCCAAAAAGCCTTTGCAGCAACAGCTCAGAGAAGATGTTTAAGGACACTCTTGTCCAAATCAAAGTCCCATGGTGCTACCTGAGACTTGATGGCGGCGTGCAGTTCTTGTTGGATTTAGGTGGTACTAGGGCTTGAAGCAGATACCATTAAACTCCATGCCTACCAAGTCTTTTCCCCTTTCTCCTTTGAAGTGAATGTTAAAGCTCATGGCTCCAGAGGCTGTGCAAGTCTGAAGGAGCCCATCCTCATCCAGGTAAGGCTCTCCGTGAAAAGCCATTGTCACCTGGTTACCTGCTCCCACTCAAGACGTATGCTCCTTGTTTGGGCAGGAGCCTGATTAGAAGAATCCTCAACCACCGCCCCCTAACCATTCCCCTCACCAGAATCTCCCATCTTTAATAATAGTAATAATAATAATAATAATAATAATAATAATAATAATAATAATAATAATAATTTGATGCCTCTTGCTATCAATTAGTTGATAGTGAAGCGCAGTCCTCTAAGTATGGGATCACAGTGCGTTCTGGCCCCACTGAGGCCTAGAGAGAACAAGACCCCTCCTGAAACCAGTCTCGATGGAGAGACAGAGAAGGGTAGGGGTGCTCAGCATTTGCATATCTGCATGTCGCTGTGTTTTAGATGCCCTTGAATTGGTGCCTGAGATCCTTCAGAAGACCATGCCTAGAAATCTTCTGCGGGGCCAGAGGGCCCAGGGCTCCTGGGTCAAGGGCCATGGAATTCCAGACCAGGTGGTTCTGCAACAGACCTACAGGAACCCCCTAGCGCCAAGGGCACCACCAGAACCAGACTCCAGACGGGCTCCAGATGGTCACTTGGGCCCTGAATGGGTTGCCCCTACCCCTGAACCGGCAGGCCCCCCACGTAAGACGTCACTATTTAATTAGCTGTGTCTGATTAACCAAACTTGGCATTAGGCTCCTCTTGCCCTCATCTTTCTCAGCTCCGAATCAATGGCTTTGATATGCTAATTAGGGAGTAATTTAATTTCAAAAGGCCGCAATTAACAAGGGTGTTGTGGACATGCTGTAGTTAAGCGGAGTAATCTAATTTGCATTAGTAACAAGCAGGGACTAATTAGAAGCTTAATTAGACACTTAGATGGCTCTTATGTTTACTTTCTTAATGAGATGGAGTGGGCTCTTTGGTTCTCTCTCAGTCTCTCTGTCTCTGCCTCTCTGTTAATTCTTCCTTTTGGTCATGGTAATAGGGAAGAGCATTGAATGAGGCGTCCTTGCCAGGGCCTGGTGGAGGCATTGTGTGACATCCTCAGTGTCTCAGGTCTGTGGATTTGTCACCACTGGGGTGGAAGGCTGGGAAAGGTCTGGGGCCAGACGACCTTGTCAAGTCGTTTGTTATCTTGGAAAACTGGTTCCTCTTTCAAAGTGAGCCACATGAGTGTGGAAAAGAGAAGAGGGTTAGGGTGTGGTGGAGGCTGTCAGGGGCCCCGAGTGAACTGGCTGTGATTGAGAAACTGGCGGGACACAATCACAGGCGGCTCAGGGGGCTGAGGCAGGACAGTCTCACATGTAAGGCCTGTCTTGATTACAGAGTGAGTTCAAAGCTAGCCTCGGGTACCTTAGGGAAACCCTGTCTCACACTTGAGGAGATAAAAAAGCATTTTGAACTGTTGATGTCATAGCTCAGTAGAAAAGCCTTTGTTTGGCATCTCTGAGGGCCTGGGCTCAGTCACCAGTACCATTCATGGTCCAGACACGCAGACCGATGCAGAAGGACTGAATAAAATACATCGAGAAATTGTGCTTTGGGGGCCTTACTGCCTTGTGACATAGCTCAGAAGTCACCTGCAGGACGCCTTTCCAGAGTACCACCCCCCCCCCTCCAGGCAGCCATTCTCCCTTTCAGTGCCCAACATAAAATTTGCAAAGTGGAGTGTGTGGATCTGCGTGCATTTTTAAGCCTCCATCACTCTGAAGAACCTTACGCACTTTTGTTTGCTTGGGATTCTTTTTTCACTCCACCAAAGCCAGGGCTGTGTTTTGGTCACCTCTGTTTGCCAAGATCCCAACCACACGCATCCAGTATCAACTGCAGGACAAGGTCCACTCTCCTCTCTCTCTGTTCCAAGGGCTTGTGCGTGCTGCAGGGGCTTAGTGTTGGGTCCTTATGTAGAGCTGATACAGTTTCCGAGGAGACGCTGTGAAGAGCAGAAGGAAATGACCCGAAAGGTTTGTGAGCCTTCAGGATGAAAGGTCAAACCAGTGCTAATCGATGGATACCAATGAAATCAGGAGCTTTAAAGATACACAGTGACGGCAGATGCCTGTAATCTGAACCACCTGGGTGGTAGAGCCAGGAGAAATCAAGAGTTCAAGGTAAACCTCAGCAAAATTGCTAGTCTGAGGTCGGTAGGGATACTACAAGACCCTGTCTCAAAAAGTATGTAATTCCAAAGTGAGGCAGTGGCTTTGTAAGTCCCAACATTCAGGAGGCCAGGAGGAACGTCAGAGGTCCAGGCCATCCTGGTCTACCTAGCAAAATTGTGTCTCAAAAAAAGCAAATAAGATGACATAAAAGAAGAAGAAATGATTGTTCCTTCCAAGCAAAATATATAGAATCTATCCTGTGTTCACGAGATAAGATAGGTAGCAGTCTAGGCCTCAGAATCTGGGGGTTAACAGGATAAACTCCAAGGGCATGAGAGATAGAACTTGTTATGTAGACCAGGCTAACCCCAAATTCCTAGTGATCCTCCTGCCTCTGCTTTCTAAGTGCTCAGATTATAGGCTTAGGAAGCCAGACCTGGGTGCTTGTTTTTTTTAAGACAGTATCTAATAACTATATAGCTCAAGCTAGCCCAAAACTGTCATCCTCCTGCCTCAGCCTCCCAAGCACTGTGATTATGGGTGTGCACTACCACACTCACCTATACATTCCCCTTCCAAAATATTTTACCAAGATGTCTGTTGCTTTTAGAATTAGAAAATTAAATTTTTTTTGTTTTTGGTTTTTTTAATTTTTGTTTTTCGAGACAGACTCTCCCTGTGTTAGCCTTGGCTGTCCTGGACTTGCTTACTAGACCAGGCTGGCCTCAAACTCACAAAGATCCACCTGCCTCTGCCTCCTCAGTGCTGGGATTAAAGGCGTGCGCCACCACGCCCAGCTTTTTTTTTTTTTTTTTTTTTTTTTAATTTAGGAGCGAACCTTCCCTAAAAAGATAGCCTGGGACAGTGCCTCAGATTCACAGTCAAGGGCTGTGTAGGAGAGGAGACCTTTAAAGTGGGCCATCCTTGCCCTGCCACTTGGATTAAACCCCTGTAGCGCTTAAGTTTTGGCTGAGAGACATTGAATGGTCCCTGGAGTTGGGGGCACTTAAGGCGCTGCACATCATTTATGGAGGATCTTTGGCTTGGTGCTTAGCCACATCTGGGCAGTGGCCTCTGACCCACAGACAGGATAGTCCCCAGGAGGATACAGTGTAATTTGTTCCCTGAGGTGAAACTCAGGGCGTTGCTCATGGTGGACAGATGCTATGCCACCCGAGCTGGGCCCTCAGCCTTTAGTGGCCTTCTAGCTGTGGGTTCTACCTTAGCGTTTCTCAATGGCTGCTGGACGAAAGGGGTCAGGTGAAAGTCTAAGTGACTGCAGGACCTTCAGGCACCCCAGGAACTGCCCTTGTCTGACCCCGTCCCTCATGCGCTATGTCTTATTGATCCCGAAGCATCCTTGGAGGGAAAGTTCATTGGTATCGGCCCCATATTAGAGATCTGGACGCTAAGGTTCAGACTGGTGACCTCACTGTTCCATGCCATGAGTCGTGCCAGGAAACGGTTAGCACCAGGATGGCTTAATGAGTGGCTGGTTGAAGTGGCTGCTGTCCTGACTGACCCCTCTCTGCTCCTGGCTGTCTGTAAGCCAGCCGTAGGTTAGAGATGCACTCACTGAGAAAGGAGGTTCCTGGGTCCTTGACTTGAGAGGTACACTCCGCTGCCTGCGGGACTGAGGTTGATGGCTCTGAACAGCTGTTTGCTTCTTGTTTCTTACTGAAGATCGGTTAGCAGGCTAGTCAGAGAGAAAGGGACAGACAAATAAGGTGGGCTCCATACTGTCGCCTGTGTCATATTCATGTGGCCTAGGAAACACCACCGTTTCAAAGACCTTTAGTCCTAGAAAGAGCTGAGCCCAGGAGGCTCTCTTTTGGTAACTGAAGGCCTTTGCATTGTGTTTTTGGAGTATGCAAGCAATAATGTGCCTGGCCAAGCTGGTTCATCCTCCATAGCTAAGGTTCAGCAAAGGAGGCCTTCCCTTTAATGGCTTCTGCATTTAAGATAGAGCCCTGAGTGTGTGGAGGGCTTTCAGATAATCAAAAGCCACAGTGGTTTGTACACATGAAATTCTCAAGAATAAAGGCATTCTAGTTTTTAAAATTAGAGTCCCATTTATTCCTTATACTCACATTAGATAGAGCCCATGTCCTCCGAGAGGCGCTGTTTATGTGGTTTATGTGTCTTTACCATTTGTCACCCCTCACGGGAATACGAGCTCGGCTACGGCAGGCTCACGCCTAGTCTCTTCACAGCCAGCGCGGTACTCTGTTGCTGCCTAAATGCTTCGCAAACTATGAGTGGATGAGGGATCATGGCTGGTGCAACAGACTCCTAGCTGGCTAACCGTGGAGGGAGAGAGAAAGGACTGCCCTTCAGGCTCTTGTGGCTAGATCTCAATTTCTAGCTTAATTGGACCCTAAGTGCTTGTTGAGTGAATACTTGGCCTTGGTGCACCATCAACTTGTTTGGGCCACAGGAAAGCTTCTAACTGAAGTTTGCTCTGCTCCTCGGAGCTCTACTGCCTCAGACAAGCGGGTCAGTGGCACTGGGGACATTTAGGCAATACAAATTACCTCCCTATTCAGACCAGTAGAATTAGCCTCTCGGATAGAGCTCAATACGAGCACGCTAAGGTTTTGGTCCGTCTCTGGGCTCCTTCTCTATTGAAATTGTGTTTTAAGCTATTTTATCGCTCGCTCCCACCCCCACCCCCCAACTGCAGTCAGCGCCCTCATCTTCCCTTGGAGTTTTAAGCAGACAACTTTCACATACTCGCCTCTAGGCATTCAGCAAGTTTGTGTGACCGACAGGGCTGCAGCTAGACACCAGTTTTCTAACCCCCCCTAAGTGTCAGGCTCTCAGCAGGACCACGTTCTGCTTCTGGGCGGGTGGGGGGGGCACCAGGACTCTGGGTACAGGTGACCTATGGCCACGCCCCCATCTGCCCCTCTTACCAGCTGCTCCCCCGGACGCGCGCCCCGAGAGCGCGCTGAAGCTGCTCGGTCTCCTCCCTCCTTCCCTCCCTCGCGGGTAAACTGCGGGCATCCATCAGTCTGTTAATTGCACTAATTAGAGATCGCGGAGGTGTTAATTGGAAAACCCTGGTATTGTGCCTGTTTGGGGGACGAAAACGTCAATAAAAATTAATTGATGAGTTGGCAGAGCGGACGGCGCGGGTTCGCGGCGAGGCGCAGGGTGTCGTGGCAAATGTTAGTCGCTCAGATTAAGCGACTTTTAATTAAAACGCGACAGTAATTAATACTCCCCACGCCATATGGGCCCGCGAAAAGGCACAAAAGGTTTGTCCACGTCTGGGACTCTGGTGTCTTCCTCTCTGCCTCCCCAAAGCACCCCAGGCCCGAAGTGCCCTTTTGGCCCCTAACTAGGTGCAACTCGTCACTTCCGGCAGGGGCGGACCCTGGCTGGCTTAGAAAAGGCGTTGCTGTCTTGGTCCCGCTGGGGTGCATCATAGAGGCAAAAGCCTCAGGGAAAGTGGGAGCCCCCAGGTGGCCACAGCGGTACCGGAAGAGGTGGCCGTGGCTTTGACCTAGCTTCCTTCAGACGACGCCTCCTGGAGCCCGGGGTTGGCCATGGCTCCTTAGTGCCCAGACTTCGCCAAGGGAAATCTGGAGAGTAGGGGACTAGGATCTACCCACATGTAGGATCAGAGCCCTCCAAATCCTGGCTCTCACCCTATCCACCTCTACACACCCTGTAAATGGTCTTCCACCACCCACGATGCGTGGTGAGAGAGTCATCTGGGAACGCTGAGGTGCCAGTGAGAAGTCTAGTGTTCGCAAATCTTAGGAAAATTTGAAAATGTTTGGTGTCCACTCCTTGGTGGCTCTCTAGGGGAGGGAAAAGCAAGGGCTGCTGGCTTCTCCCTCACTGTTCAGCTGAGGTTGGCCTTGAACTGCTGATCCTCCTGCCTACCCCTTGTGAGTGCTGACATTTCAGAAACACACTACATCTGGAACTAAGTGGTCTGATCACAGCTATGTGTGTCCTTCCCTGCTGCTGTAATGTTGAGTTATACATTGCTGTGGAAAGGGGTGACAGGCCTATACGATGAAGTCAGTAAGAGTCCAGTGTAAGAATGAAGGGGTGCCCAGAGCAGCCAACTGGGGTGCATGTTGAATGGAGCTTTTGGGATAAAGGACTACAGCTGTGACTCTAGTGGCCTCCTGGTGACTCCCAGAAACACCCAAAGACTGTGGCTTCATGTCCACCAACTACCCTAGGGAGTTTTGCCGCAACCCCTCCCCCGCCGCCCCATATGAACTCCTGAAACAAACTCCTTTCTCCTGGAGAGAAGGCAAACGCTAGCTTTCGGCTGACTTGTGACCCAACATAGGCTGCCTTCTCTCCTGGCCAGGGTCATAAGGCCCACCACTCCCTCTCGGTTACCAGGCACTGACAGCAAAATGTACTCCCACAACACCCCCATCCCACCCAGGCTCTCAGCGCCTGCTCACCCACAGTACAGGGAACACCCCATCTTCATTACAGCACCCTGCAGAGAGGTGGGTAGTAGTCCTGAGGCTGTTGGCAAGCCTAGCCTTAGAGGGCAGGTTTCCCAGGGCAGAGGTGAGGCTTCCCAGAGGGCCTGGAAGTTTGAGGGGCTGGTGGTGGTGGTGGGCGGGAGCCTGGAAGAAGGCGTATGGGTGTGTATCAGTGGGCAAAGGCGCCAGGAGAGGGCAGAGTGCTGCACCAGGGAATGGCCCTGCAGAAATGACTTTTCAAATGCATATAATCTCAAGCATGCAAATGAGAGGTTTGCTTCACCCTGTTCAATGTGAGTGATCGGCCCTTGAATGGCTACTATTACAAAGCACATGGCCTCAATTATGTAGTTCACTTGGTTTTTGCTATAGCCCCGCTCCCAGCCCCCCCACCCCAAAGAGATGGGACAGGAAGGGACACCTCTATTGGCACCGTCCTTCATTACATTCTCCTTGTTCCAAACTTGCTGTCAGAGCCACAACTTTGCTGTGCTCCTGTGAATGTTGGAAGAGGACCACTTTTCCCCTCCCGGGGGGGTGGGGGTGGTGGTGAAGTAGCTGCCAGATTCTCTTTGCTTTCTCTTGCGCGTGCTTACACCCCTGAGGCGCTCGGCTTTGTCCCCTGGGGCCCAGGAGTTCTCAGATCTCAGAGCAGCTAAGTCTGGGATTCTGAGCCGGCAGCTGCTCTCTACCCTAGCACGGCTGGAATTGGAGGAGAGGGAGAGCTGAGTGGGCCGTGTGCTCCTGCGCGCCCCTGCCGTCTTCCTATTCCCTCACCCCCAGCTGAGACCCAGGCCCGAGTGGGGGAAGTTGCTCCCCGTAGTTTGCAGGGTGGGTGGTTTCAGGGGAGAGGGCTAAAGCCCTGTGCCGCGGTGGGTGGAGGCCAGAGCCCACCCCATCCATCATTTGGCAGCCACTAGCCCTGGGGCTGACATGGCCATTAAAGGCTTGGAACTGAGTGCTTAATCTCTTCCAAACCGTCGCCCCCACACCTTACCCCTGCCCTAGCCCCTCTCAAAGCTTGCGGGTGGGAGCCACTGATGAGAGAGGACACAGTGGGACTGAGGCCACTTCAGCAGTACCTGGACACTTAGGATCCCTTTCCCCAACCTTACAGGAGACAACCCAGAGTCAAACACAGAGAAAGCCTCCAGAGTGGTGTTGTGGCCCCTCTGCACCCCAATACCCTGTCACTCCTCCTGCTCGGCTTCCAGCGGGGATAAAGGCTGAACAAGTAGTCCAGGGGAGAGAGGGCAATGCTTAGATGTTGGGGGAGGGAGAGAGATGCTACTGGGAGCCTCCACCTTAGGGAGAGGAGCAATTTAGCCACTTCTTCCTGTTTCCCTAATCTGTTACCTGGAGGGCCTCATCCTATTGGCCGAGAGAGTCACGTGGGACCTGGCTGGTTTCTCCACTCCCTGCTGGATACTCCACGGGCTTGATCCCTGTGTGACGTCAGGCAGGTTTTTAACCACTCCTCACCGCTGCCCTCGCAGTTAGATGGAGAAGGGCTGTCAGGGCTTCCTTAGACAGGTCCCTTGTCTTGAAGGAACTCTAAGAGGTGGGGGCTACTTTGACAGACAAGGAAACTGAGGTCTAGGGGGTATGCGACATACTTTAAACAACAATCCATGGTGGGTACCAACTGTTCTCTTTAGGGTGATTGGATATTCATGAGGTAATAGAATCTAGAATTTGAAAAGAGCTGTGTGTGTGTGTGTGTGTGTGTGTGTGTGTGTGTGTGTCCCCTACTGAATGCTGAGGGGCAGGGCTGAGGCAGGGACTTACTGTGGAGCTCAGGCTAGTCATGAACTTGTGATCTCTCTGCCTCAGAGTCCCAGGATTGTAGACGTGTACCCCGGGGTCAAAGGCGTACACCAGCCCTCCTAGCTTCAGAATAGCTTTTTTTTTTTGTACTAAATGTCCCCTCCTGAGGGCCTCATGTCAAGCCAGTGGGAGGTTGGGCTTCTACAACTAAGGGAAGGGAACTCAGGCCTGGTGTGGTGGCGCAAGCCTTTAATCCCAGCACTCGGGAGGCAGAGGCAGGCTCGCTGTGAGTTCGAGGCCAGCCTGGTCTACAAAAGTGAGTCAAGGACAACCAGGACTGTTACACAGAGAAACCCTGTTTCGAAAAACCAAAAAAAAAAAAAAAAAAAAGGAACGGAACTCAGCCACTCCTCTCTCTCCCTGCTCTTCACTGATCCAGATGCAGCCTTTCTCTGGAGAATTTACAGGGGACCCATGTTTAAGGAGGAGCGATTCAGGCCTTGTCCCTTGTTCTTTGAATAAGACACCTTACTCTTGGTTTTTTCAAGACAGGGTTTCTCTGTGTAACAAAAGCCTTGGCTGTCCTGGAACTCTCTTTGTAGACCAGGCTGGCCTCAAACTCACAGAAATCCCAAGTGCTGGAATTAGAGGTGTGCGCCACCACCACCTGGCAAAGCATCTGACTTTTAATTAATTGTTCATTTGTTGTCAGTTTTTCCCCCCTCAGATTGTGTGTGTGTGTGTGTGTGTGTGTGTGTGTGTGTGTGTGTGTGTGTGCACGTGCATACAGACACACGCTTATGCGGGTGTCCGAGGAGGTCAGAAGGGGGTGTCAGATCTCTTGACGGCGGAATTACAGGCAGTTGTTAGCATTCCTGTGTGGGTGCTGGGAACTGACAGCAAGTGCTGTTAACCTCGGAGCCATCTTTCCAGCCCTGTGATTTTGAGTCAGGTTCTCCTGGAGTTCAGGCTGGCCTGCAACTCCTCCTATCATATAGCCCTCCCAAACTGAAAATTTAAGCGTGACAGGTTTTTTCTTTCTTACTTAACTCACACACTCCCTGCACCCCCATTTACTTAGTGTTTGTGTGGGGTCAGGGTGGGGGCAGGAAGCCAAAGTACCACCTGCCAAACACACTCTGTCCTTGAGTGTATTAACTGCCCTATTTTCGGGATGGGGCTTGCTAGGGCTTGGACCTGTGAAATCCAACATGCTAAGCCTTTACTTTACCTAAGCCTATACTCCTTGCCTCTGTTTTCCCATCAGTGAAATGGGTCTTGAATACATATCTCACTGCTTTGGTGAGGAAGGTCTCCTGGGTTGTGGGTAGTAATAAAAAAAGCAAAATAGCCTGGCTGACGACTTGGTAGGGGGCCCAGGATGCCTTCTGTAGATGAGGGCTAGGACTCAGGGCGGCTAGTTTCCTGTGTTGATTAGGGCCTTCTGTGTCCTGGGGAAAAGCAGCTCCTGCCCGGAGGCAACTCCATATCTTTATGGGAACAAAGGCAAAGGCTATTACTGGTGGAAGGGAAAGAGATGTGGTAGGTCCCAGCTATAAGGAAAAAAACAAAACAGGTTTAGGACCCCGGGGGAGAGGCAGGGGCTCATCTCCTACCCTCCCCCCATCTAGTTTACTGGAAGGACGAAATGGGAGCTTGCAGAGTAGGTCGCCTCTGCTTCGATATGCTCGCTGCCCCTTACCCACGACCCTAAGGAAGAGGCGACACTGAGAGGGTCGCCTGAGGGGCTTCTGGGAAGTTAAGGAAGAGACACCCCAGAACGAAGAGTGGGTGGATGAGGCGGGTGGATGGGAGCAGCTTTCAGTTGCAGTCCCAGGTAGAACCTGCCCTGCCCATCTGTCCTTGAGCCTCAGCCCCTCCCCCATGTCTCTTCTCCAGGTCCCTATAGAGCGACATGATGGTGGAATCTGCATCGGAGACAATCAGGTCGGCTCCGTCTGGTCAGAACGGCGTGGGCAGCCTCTCTGGGCAGGCTGATGGCGGCGGCGGGGCTGGGACCGCAGGCACGGCCCCGGTGGCTGCGGGTAGGGACGGCTCAGGCAGGGACGCCGCCGCCAGCGGAGCTGACAGCAATGGCGAGATGAGTCCCGCGGAGCTTCTGCACTTCCAACAGCAACAGGTAGGAGCAGGCTGACTTCCCCAGGCCTTTATCCCACCCCCTCTGGGTCACCGGTATCACTGTTTCTCTGCCTAGCAACCTGGCTTTTAGATCTGTGAGAAGAGCCAGCCTGCAGGGACTTCTGTGTACCTCCTGTTCTGGTGGCTAGTCTGAGCCTGAGGAGCTAGCTCTAAGTGGTTCCTGGGGGCCCAAGTTTATGGAGTTTGAAATAGTCCCAGCAAAGCCATAAGGACCGAAAGCCGCCTGGGCAGCAGGCTTTGAAAGTCTGTTTTGAGTGGCTGGGTGTCTTGGCTCTTAACAGGCACGTGTCCTGGAAGCTAGCTATATCCACAGGGCTGGCTGGGGTGGGGTGCTGTACACACAGGAGTGTCTTTATTTTGTACTGTGAACCATCCGTCATCCCAAGGCTGCCGAGGTTTGCTGATCTGGGCTATGAAGAGGTTAAACTTATAGGTACCAATGGCCAAAGCTTCTGGAAAGAGGCCCAGGAAGAGGAGGGAAAAGCAGTCACAAACATATACACATTTTTATTATTATTATTATTATTATTATTATTATTATTATTATTATTATTATTATTATTACTGTTGTTATTAGTGTTATTATTAATTAAGATTTGTTTGTATATTTTTAATTATGTGCATGTCTGCATTCTGCATACAGTATGTGTTTATGCGTTCAGGCGCCTGCAGAGGCTCCCAAGTGTCAGGTACAGAGGAGCTGGAGTTACATAGACTGTTATGAGCCACCTGATACGGGTACTGGGAGTTGAACTCAGGTGCTCTGGATGAACAGCAAATATTCTTTTTTTCTTTGTTTTTGTTTGTTTTGTTTTTGAGACAGGGTTTCTCTGTGTAGTCCTGGCTGTCCTGGACTCACTTTGTAGACCAGGCTGGCCTCGAACTCACAGTGATCCGTCTACCTCTGTCTCCCAAGTGCTGGGATTAATGGCGTACGCCACCACCTCCAGGCTGAACAGCAAATACTCTTAACAGCTGAGCCATCTCTGCAGCCCAGGCTTATGTTTTAAAGGCTCACACCAGGAACCTGTGGGTTTTCTCTTTTATGCTTATAATCTCCACCCTGAAGTACAGGGCTTCAAGAGTTCAAGACTGGCCTCTGAAGATCCGGGGACACTGAGTGGAGGACATAGGTTATATAAGGGCTGGACTCCCTATGTCCCAGCTCCACCCAGTGGGTGGGGTGGAGGGGACCATGATCAACGGGTACAGAAGAGCCAGCCCAGCCAGCCCTGATCTTGGGAGTCTTCCTTTGACTTTGCCTCTTAAACCATTTGCTGGTGGCCTAGAAAAGTAGAACAAGAGAACCCTGCATGTGCCCCAGGCCTCCATGCCTCCTCCAGACACTGCTGCCACTAGGCTCCTCCTACACCACACCACCCAAGGCTGTAGGGTTGCACTCACTGGTGCTTCAAGGGGGGTCAGTGTGCTTCAAAGAGGGACAAAAGGTTCCCGAGTCTTAGCCAGTGCTGTATCAGCCTTATAACCCTGGCCACTAAAATCCTGAGTTGTTAGGCCCAGAAGCAGTCGGGTGTGACAGTCCCACACACTTGTTCAAGTAGGCATGCACAAGTAAAGAACTTAAAGTTTCTCTGTGAGTTTGCATATGTGTGATCTTGTGTATAGAGGTCAGAGATGGTTCTAGGGTGCCTTCCTAAAACACTCTCCATCTCTGTGGGTTTTGTTGGTTTGTTGGTTTTGTTTTGAGACAAGATCTTACTGTGTAGCAATGGCTGGTCTGGAACTTGCTAATGTAGACCAGGCTGGCCTGGAACTCAACAGAGATCCACCTACCTGCTTCTGCTGAGATCAAAGGAGTGCGCCATCACACCTGGCAGCTTATTTCTTATATTACATTTTGCGTGCGTGTTTGCATGCGTGCGTGTGTGTCTGTGTGTGTGTATGTGTGTGTGTGTGTGTTCATGTTCACACATGTTTGGGTAGTGTCCATATGCCACATGGGCTGGAAAGGTGACCCAGCCGTTAGGAACACTTGTTGCTCTTGCAGAGGATTTAGGATTGATTCACAGCACCCACATTGGCAGGTCAACCATCTGCAACCCCAAACTCGGGATTTGATGCCCTCTTCTGGTCTCTGTAGGCAACTGCACTCATAATCGAAAATATACATAATTAAAAATAAACCTTAAGAGATATATATATCTCCTAGGCCACATGTTTTGTATGGCTGCTTTGGACCCTACTGGATCTCTTTGCAAGGAGATGCAAATTTTCAAATGTGGCAGGACGTTGGAGAAGCTGCCTAAACTTGAAACTTTAATATAAAACAAAAACAAACAAACAAAAAAGCCTGGGGCCAGCAAAATGGCTCAGGGGCTTGCCATCAAACCTGGCAGCTTGAGTTCGAACCCCAGGACTTCAAAGGTGGAATAAAAGAACGGACTCCAACAAGTTGTCTCCTGACCGCCACATATGCCCTGTGGCTCCTGTACACACATGTGTACCCACAAAGTAATAAATAAACCCTAATTTTCAAAAGCAAAATAGAAAGCTTGTCATGAGGCATGAACACAAGCCTCTGGGTAGCTGGGGCGATGTTTGGGTGGGATATACAGAATTGCCTGTTCTGATCAAGTTTCTGGGCTCCGCCCTGTACATGGGCTATGACTTACCACCTCAATTCCACGGTCCAGTTGTTCCTGTTTGTTTTCAGGACCGTCCCAAAGTCCTGGAAAATCCTGTATCAGCTTCACAAATAAAGTGGGATGTAGATTTGGAGGCAGGCAGAGGGCCGGTTTATCCATTTGGACTCACGGTGGGCAAAGTGCCCAGACCCAAGGAAAATATGTGAGACTTAAAAAAAAAAAAAAGGTTTCATTGGCTCCAAACTGTGAAAATAACCTGCAAAATTAAGATTATGAAATTTTCAATTAAAGGGAAACTTAGTCTGTGGGTCCTTCTTCCACTTCCAACAGATGAATTGAGGCTTTGGGGGAGAACACCCAGCAATTCTTGGTCCTCCAAAACCAGATGTTATTACTGGTGGGCTAAGCAAAATGGAGAAAGAGAAGTTGATCTGTTGGCTCCACCCGCCTTTCAGCCACAAGCAGGAAGTCTGCGGGAGACAGCATTTGGATTCACTGTGCCATTAAATGTCACTAAGCCTTACCCTCCCTGGGGAGGGGGCAATGTCATTCCCCCCTCAGAGAGGAGGCAGCCCTGACAGCTTCCGGGTGCCACTGTCAGGATCGGCCTTCTCTCTTGTCGGTCCCACTGCAGGCCCACGGTGATAGAGAAGGAAGAACTGCTCACACACAGTAGGTGCTAAATACATGTGTCGGTACCTGATGAGTGATAATGCTTCTTGCCTGACTATAAAGGTCTCTTAAAACCAGAAGGAGGGGGGAAAAAAAAAGGCAAGACCCACGAGATGATGGACCGTTGGGTAGAAATACTCACGGAACCTAAAGGTTGAAGAAGAAGAAAAGCATGACATATAATAATAATAATAATAATAATAATAATAATAATAATAGTAATAATAATAGTAATAGTAATAATACACTTATACCATGCACTCTAATAGTAAAAAAATTAATAAGAATGCAGAAAACAAAAGCAAACTTAAAGCCAAGTATAGGAGCACATGCCTATAATCCCAGCACTCAGGAAGCTGAGGCAGGAGGATCTCAACTTTAAGAACAGTCTGGGCTAGTTGATGAGACTTAATCCAAACATCAGCACTCCTGAGACTCTGGTGACAGCTGAGTGGAAAGACTGCTTGTGTGCAAGTGCGGGGACCTGAGTTTGGACCCCTAGCACCCACATAAAGTTGGGTGTGGGAGGGCAAACCTGTGATCCCAGTGCAGTGTGTTGGGGTGAGGGGGAGACAGAGGATCTGGTTGGCCATTTAGTGTAGTTGAAACTATAGGGGCTGGAGAGATGGCTCAGAGGTTAAGAGTCCTTTCTGCTCTTCCAAAGGTCCTGAGTTCAATTCCCAGAAACCATATGGTTTCCTCTTCTGGTGTGCAGACAGAACACTGTATACAAAATAAATAAATCTAAAAAAAAAAAAAAAAGAAAGAAACTATAAGCCCCAGGCTCAGTGAGAGACACTTGAAGAACAGATAGATCAAATTTCAAAACGTAAGGTGGCAAAGCGATTGAGGAAGACATCCCAGGGCCAACTGCTGACCTCTACACCTGCACCTGCACAGGTGAGCAGACTGGCACACACATGTGAATACACACACAGAGGTGTACAAGCATACCCTTTGAGCACTGTGGTACATGACAGTACTTAGGAGGCGGAGGCAGGATGCTGAGAAATTCAAGGTCATCCTCAGGTACATAGAGTTGGAGGCTAATCTACATGAATCCATGTGTTTAAAAAAAGGGGGGGGGCAGAGGGAAGGAGGACTCTGCCCACTGGCCTAAGTGGTCACTCTGGTGCCTGCTTAGAGACAGGTTTGACATTCTGTCACCCTGCCCTTCTAGAGTCTTCCAGCCCCGATCCCTTTGTCTGTGGGCCCCTGTCTCTTTGCTGAGGGTAAACAAGGTCTGGAAATACAGGCCTGGCCTTTAGAGTAATGAGCTGAGTGACAGCCAGACAGGGCAAGTCAGAAGTCAGGACTTGAGGCTGGAGCAAACAGTGCTGAAGAGGCTAGCCACGTCACTTTCAGAAAGAGAGCTGGTGTCCTGTTTCCATGCAACAGCAGGCTGGGACCTTGTTTAGACAGAGGTGAGGGGGCGACCCAGCTTAGCTGCCAGGCCAGTTGGCTGCGCGGAGTCTCTTGCTAGCTGCCCCATTTCAGTGTTTCCAGAGCCTTTATTAGTAACACAGCCACTGGAGTACCGAGCTCCATTGCCCGTCCATCCTCCACCCCCCAGGGGCTTTCCCCACATCTACTGTCATAGTCTCTGTGGGGACTGTCCTGTGAAGATGTGTGGGAGCACCTTTCAGATCCACTTGCTAGCAGAAACACTAGGGCAGGGACGGGGTGCAGCTCGGTTGGTGGAGCGCTTGCCCTACATACATCATGCCCTGGGTTCGATTCCCCAGCACAAACTGGGCATGATGCCACGTGCCTGTAGTACCAGTACTTGAAAAGTGGAGACAGGAATGGAAGAAGTTCAAGGTCATTTGCTACCACATTGAGTTGTAGGTCAGCCTGGGCAAGGAAGGCACACTTGAACCTCATTCTGCCTCTACTGCTGAAACTGCTGTAGAGACCTACAAACACCCGTTGGGCTTGGGCTGTGGGAGGTGCGCCCCTGGTTTTGGAAGGACTTAGGGACTGGTCTGGCTTGCTGGCAGACAGCTGGACTTGGAGCCGGGTAGAGCTGAACTGGCAGGGTGGAGGTAGGCAGAGCCTCTGGCCACTGAGCTGAAAGGCGTCCTGGGCCCCTAACGCCAGCATTCCCATTGTCCTTTGGGTTGCAGGGGTGACAGGTCAGAGAGGGTCACCAGAGGGTTGCCTAGCGTCTGGGAACTCCCACTGCAGTTGCCATGGCAACCGGGCCAAATCCCACCCTGGTCACATCCTGTGAGGAGATTCAAAAGAGTTGGGGGGCTCAGCACAGTAATGGGCTTTTAACTCACCCCCCCCTCCAAAGAGACTGGGGGGTGGGGGAGGTCAGGGAGTTGGGGGAGGGGAGATGAAGAATGGAAAGAACCTTTCCTCCATCTGGCCCTCTTCTGCCCAAGCTACTTAGAAGGATCTGGGAGCTTCCAGAGGGGATCTGCCCCGCCCCACTGCACACAGGCTGCCAACAGTCGTCTGAAGGCTCCCTGCTGGTCAAGGGGCCCATGTCCTCAGTACTCCAGCCTCAGTGCCCTGGAGTCCACCACTTCAGCTCTGTAACTAACTTCTCTTTGTCCATTTGGAGACAGAGTCCCTCCCCAGAGGAGCTGGAGTGTACAGAGCAAAACTGCCGGGGAGTGGGGGGTGCGGTGGGGAGGTTGGGGGATGGGGTCGGGGGGTTGGGAGAGCGCTTCAGAACCATACCTCGGCCACAAAAATAGATGGGGGAAGACTGACGGAGAAGTGATAGGACTGGAGGGCATGAGGGGCATGGCTGCTCTCCATTTCCCAAGTTATTGAGCCAAAGGCCACCCTATTTGCCAAGAGGTAGCTCCTTTAGGAGAGAGGAAAGGGCCCCAAGGCGGGGATGGGGGGAAGGGGGATGGGGGACGACCCCTGGCTTTCCTCCTGGAGAGGATGCTGAGCTTCCCAACTCTGGCTTCTGGGCCATCACCTCCTCCTCATGGTCACGGATTAGTCCTCTCTGCCAAGGACTGTGGGACTGGAGGAGGATTTAGGGGGATCTCTTCCTCCTGAGGGCAAAGGGCTTAGGGGGAGGTCCCCAGTCACCTATCGGACTCCCCTAGAACCTGCAGCAGGGGCTGGCGTTGCTTTGAAATGCCCTAATGGGAGGCTTGGGGAAGGGTCTGTCAGTCTAAACCCAGCCCTCTGTAGATCTAGGTGGGTTCAGGCAGTGTGGCATGTTAGACCCACATGTAGAGAATCCTACAGCTAAGAAGCTGGTGGGCCTGACTGTACACCACCCCGTCCACCCCTGCACTCCCTCCTTGTCAGTGGCTGGATACCATCACCTCAAACAATGGGACCCCAGCCACAGCTGGCTTTGGCTGTCACTGGGAGCTCACCTGTGCTGGCACCTACAGGGGCAGGATGGAGAAGCCTTTCCAGGACAAAGTCCTCTCCCTGGTCTGCACCTGCTGAGGCCAGCCTCTTGTGAAGAGGGAACCGTCTGCAGAGTTGGCAGGGAGGGCCCTGATACGGCGGTCGCTGCGGCCGACTGTACAGGGATGTCTCCCACCCGCCAGGGCCTGTCTGCCTGTGCTTCGCTGGTTTTCATTTTAATGATTCTAATTTGAGAATGTGCCGATGTCATTTTTACGAGGTTGGTGTAAAAAAAATTTACAGCCTTTTCCAAAAAGCTTTAAAAAAAAAAAAAAAGATCCAAGGGAAGCAAAGTAGCATCACTTCGGAGGGGGTTTTATAGCCTTCCCCACCACACACTCTTTGCCACCCCCTTTGCTGTGTAATTTCATCTTCATGTCTCGTCACTAGAGGACAAAGCTTTACTGCTCAAGAACCATGTCTTCTCCCTAGGCTAGTTCCTTACATGGTGGTTGCCACTGGCCTCAGGCCTCTGACCCCTGTCCATCCCCTCCCCCATCTGCCAGAAAGGAGTTTTGAGGAGTGGGTGTGTATGGAAGGAGCACTTATTAGACACCTGCTGTTTACCAGCCCGAGAGTTAGGAATCACTCTCTGCTTTAAGTCTTTCAGAGGACCGTCCCCCTTACCAGGTGTTGAATGAGGTGACCTTGGTCCGGCTTGCCTGGCCTGCGAGAGAACACCTGTAATACAAGTGCTTGAGATGCTGAGCAGGAAAGTCATGCGCTTGAAGCTAGGCCACAAATAGCAAGACTTTGTCTTTAAAAAATAGAAACAGGGCTGGAGAGATGGCTCAGAGGTTAAGAGCACTGGCTGTTCTTCAGGGGTTCCTGAGTTCAATTCGCAGCAACTACATTGTGGGTCACAGCCATCTATAATGTGATCTGTGCCCTCTTCTGGCCTGCAGGTGTACATGCAGGCAGAGCACTGTATACATAATAAATAAATACATACATAAATCTTTTTTTAAAAAAAGGAAACAGATGGGGCTATAGAGATGGCTCAGTGGTTTAAGAGCACTGACTTTGGACTCAATGACTAGGGTTCGATTGCCAGCACTCACATGGTGACTCACAACTGTCTGTATTCTGATGCCCTCTTCTGGTCTCTGTGGGCATCAGGCACATAAGTGCTACACAGACATGATGCAGGCAAAACAAACAAACAAACAAACAAACAAACACAAAAGACCATACACACAATAAAAGAAAAGAATTATTAAAAACAAAAAAACCCTCAACGGATTAGGGATGTGAGTCAGTCTGGTAAAAGAGCTTGGCATACAAGCATGAAAACTTGAGTTCTAGTCCCTGTGCCCATTTTAAAAGCCTGAGCTCTCAACGCTGGAAAGGCATAGGCAGAAGCAGGCAGTGTGTTGGCCAGCCAACTCAGCCAAATCCGCAAACTTGAGACCCTGTCTCAAAAAATAAAGGGAGCGCTATTGAGGAAGATAGCCGGTGTTGACCACTGGTCTCCACATGTGAGACAGACCTCCCTCCTGCTTTGCTTTTTTTCTACCTCAGGGCCTTTGCACCACCTGCTTTTCAGCCTTGAATACTCACTCTCCCTGGGAAGAATTGGCAGCCTGTGTGGTGAGGAGCCTCCTCAGGAGCCTCCCTTGGCGTGCTCTGTGCAGCTTGCCTTCCTCAGCATAAGGCTTAGCAGTGTCAGGATTTGCCTGTGTATTTGTCTGGTGGTCATTCGGCCCAGTAACTAGGCAGCTCAGGCAGTTAAGAGCTGTTGCTCCTTGAACTCAACAGTGGCTCCTGGGACAATAGGTCAGTGACTGAGCTGTCCTGGGCCTGAAGCTGACAGCCTAAGAGTGCTTCTCAGATGTGCGACTCTGGGATGGGCAGGTGGAAGTAGGATTCCCAGGAGCCTTCTGGTCTCCCCTTCACCTAAATCCAGCCTGCACTCAGCCCACACTATTGATCAACACAGGACCAGTAAGGTGGCTCGGGGGCTAAAGGTGCTTGCCCCGCCTGCTTGGTGATCTGAGTTTGATCCCTGACATTCACGAAACTGTCAACATACTATGGATGGGACTGAGTTCCGGTTTTTGTCAAACATTTCCAGAGGCAGACAAGAAAGTGTGGTTACTGTCGAGGGCTGCTCTCAGCACACATGTGAACGTGGGTTACAGGTGTGGAGTCTTCCATCACTCGTGGCCGGCTCTCGTTCCTTTTCCCTGCAGAGACCAGCTTTAGTTCTCTGGCTGTGCTTGTGTCTCAGGTGAGCCCTTGACCCCTTTCTGGATCTCCATGTCCCTTGTTTTAAGACAGGGTTTCTCTTTGTAGCCTTGGCTGTCCCAGACTCACTTTGTAGACCAGCTTGGCCTCAAACTCATAGAGATCTGCCTGCCTCTGCCTCTCTGAGTACTGGGATTAAAGGCGTGTGCCACAGCATCCAGCTGAGACTTATTTTTTTAATTAATGTATTTATTATGTCTACAGGGCTCTGCCTGCATGTACACCTGCCAGTCAGAAGAGGGCATCAGATCTCATTATAGATGGGTATGAGCCACTATGTGGTTGCTGAGAATTGAATTCAGGACTCCCCCAGAAACGCAGACAGTGCTCTTAACCTCTGAGCCATCTCTCCAGCCCCGAGACTTGTTCTTTTTAACACAGCTCTCATCCCTGTTCTCACAGCTCGCAGCTTCAGCCTCCCTTCTAGACCGGCTGGATGCTTTCTGATGCCATTCATCTGCCATAAGACACTTCTTCCTAATTGTGGAGATCTTGCTGATGACTTGGGGGTGCAGGAGGGGAGTTCAGCTCCCGTTAAAGAGACTCGAGTTTCTCAAGGTTAAGAAGGCACAGGGGCGTGAGAAGGGTGTGAGCCAGGTGAAGTGAAGTGGGCAAACCCTTCATTCAGGTGACACTGTGCAGTAAGCGTGACTACCCGGTGAAAAAGTTCAGTGACAGTGATAATACTTAAAGTCTGAGTGCCAGGCACTGAGCTAAGTCCTCGGGTGTATGCTGTCCCCTGTATTTCTACACAGGATCCACATGAAGGGAGTTGGAGCTCGGCTTTTCAGAGAAACAGACTGAGGGTCCGGCTTTGCTAAGGTCTCCCAGCATAGAGGAGGAAGGAAGAGATCTCTGTCTCACCCCTTTCGCCGGGGTCTGAATTTGTTGCAGTTTTGGTTTTAGCTGTACTGGAATTCCCTCTGTGGACTAGGATCTGTCTGCCTCTGCCTCCCGAGTGCTAGGATTAGAGATGTGTACCTCCTGAGCTGGGATTACAGGTACATGCCACCTAGCCTGGCTTTCTGTGATGCTGGGGATGAAACAGGTTTCATCCTGTTTCATGACAAGAGCTTTAGGCACACAAGTCAAGCACACTCTACTACCTCATCCGCTTAGCTGCATCTCCAGCCTGTGTTTGCTTTTCAGTTTGAGGACTGGGAGGAGAAAAAGGAGACTGATGGGGTGGGAGTGGGAGGGCTCCCTAATTTTTAATCTCATCCGCTCCTCTCTCTTTCCTTTCTTATCCTTCAAGATTTCCCTGATGACACAAGGTGAGGCACACACACCTTTTAATCCAGCACTCAGGAGGCAGAGGCAGCTGGCTGAGTTTCAGGACAGCCTGGTCTACAGAGAGAGTTTCAGGGCAACCAAGACTTCATAGTAAGACCCCTGTCTCAAAAACAAAAAGATTTCCCTTGTCCCACGTCTGGGCATCTAAACACCTTTTCTTCTCAGGGGCCATGCTTAAGAAACTCTGGGACGTGCTGGGTGTGGTGGAGCACGCCTATAATCCCATCCCAGCACTCGGGAGGCAGAGGCAGGTGGATCTCTGTGAGTTCGAGGCCAGCCTGGTCTACAAAGTGAGTCTAGGACAGCCAAGGCTACACAGAGAAACCCTGTCTCCAAAAAACCAAAAAACCAAAAAAAAAAAAAAAAAAAAAAAAGAAAAGAAAGAAAGAAAGAAACTCTAGGACGCTTACTTGCCAGGCGTCCTCATTAGAGTGATGCCATCTTTAAACCCTGTGTAGCAATCCCTAACGCACTACCACCATAATGCGCAGAGAAGACAGGGCAAACTGGAAGTCCAACTACTTCCTTAAGATCATCCAACTTTTGAATGATCACCCAAAATGCTTCACTGTGGGAGCAGATAATGTGGGCTTGCAGCAGATCCGCATGTCCCTGCAAGGGAAGGCCGTGGTGCTGACGAGCAAGAACACCATGATGCCCAGGGCCATCAGGAGCCACCTGGAAAACAACCCCGCTCTGGAGAAGCTGCTGCCTCACATCTGGGGGAATGTGGGCTTTGAGTTCACCAAGGAGGACCTCACCAAGAATAGGGACATGCTGCTGGCCAATAAAGTGCTGGCTGCTGCTCACACACAGGTGCCATCATACCCTGTGAGGTCACTGTGCCAGCTCAGAACACGCGTCTGGGGCCTGAGAAAACCTTGTTCTTCCAGGCTTTGGGCATCACCACTAGAATCTCAAAGGCACCATTGAAATTCTGAATGATGTGCAGCTGATAAAAACTGGAGACAAAGTGGGAGCCAGCGAGGTCACACTGCTGAGCATCCTGAGGATCTCGCTCTTCTCCTTTGGGCTGATCATCCAGCGGGTGCTTGCCAACTGCAGCATTTATAACCCTGAAGTGCTTGACATTGCCGCGCAGACCAGACTCTGCACTCTCGCCTCCTACAGGTTGTCCGACATGTTGCCAGCCTCTGTCTGTTGATTGGTTACCTGACTGTTGCCTGGGTGCCACACTCTATCAACAGTGGGTACAAGAGGGTCCTGGCTTGGTCTGTGGAGACTGACTACACCTTCCCTCTTGCTGAGAAGGTCAAGGCCTTTTTGGCTGATCCATCTGCGTTTGTGGCTGCTGCCCCTGCTGTTGCCACCGCAGCAGCCAGGGCTGATGCCAAGGAAGAGTTGAGGAATCAGATGAGGATGTGGGATTTGGTCTCATTGACCAATCACTTCTCAAAGCAACCAATTAAGCCAGCTTAATTTGAGAAACACAGAAACAAAGGCTTACTTCTCCTTAAAAAAGAGAGAGAGAAAAAGAAAAGAAGAAAGTCTGGGACATCCCTGGTCTCCTGCTCTGCCTCAACCTGCTTTACCTCCCAAGTACTGGAAGCTTAGACTGGAGAGTAAAATACACACACTTCAGGTTTTGCTGACAGCCCTGGGGCCTTTTCGTGAGGCCCTTGGCCTTGGGCCTAGTTCGTTGTCTATAAAGGGAACATAGTCAGCCTGCTCGGCCTAGCTTATTGCAGGCATGCTCCCAGACATTTCTGGAAGTGTCCACAGAAGGGCTCTGGTTCTGGCTCTGGTGCTGTAGGCCTCTCTGCCACCCCGACACTCTGCACAAGCGCTTTGGATTCTGCCAGATTCGCCTTCGAACTTGGCATCAGCCTACTGTGTGCTGGGGTGGGATGCTCACAGCTGCATTTGACAACATTCATGCTCTTAAGGGGTTCCTGGTCCAGTGAGATGACTTAGTAAAGTACTAGCTGTGTAAACTTGACCTCTTGGGGTTCAGTCAATCCCCAGAACCCATTTAAAGGGAAAAGGGGAAAACAGACTGCGAAATTACCCTCTGATCCCCACACATGCACCCATGGGCATGTGCACACACAATGGGTGGTTCCGTTCTGGTCAGCATCATTAAAGGTGAGCTGGGCTATGTGAGGTCAGGGCCTGCTGCTTCCATGTAGGTCTAGTAGTTTATTTAACCCTCAGTGGCAGGAGAAGAAAAGACATTGGCACTTGGTCCTTTACATTGAAGAGTGAAACTCAGATGAAGCTTCAACGTCCTAAACTTGCCTGATCCATCAGGCAAACAGTCTACAAAAGAGCAGCCCAGGTTGGATGCCCAGGGCTCACAGCGCTGTCCTCAGCCAGGGTCTGGGTGTCTGAACAGGGAAGCCCATGACATCAGGTGGAGCCCAGGACAGCAGTTACTGCCCGCTGAGCAGTGTGTGACCTTGGCCATCCAAGGAGCAGAACACAGTCCTGGGTCTGTCCACACCCATCATTTTGCACCTACAGTAGATTCTTGAGGTGGTTTTAGGTTCCAGCTGAGTCAAGGCTGGCTCTAGGCAAGTATGAGGAAGGAATTTGCTTTGTCGACCATCGGCTTCCTGTCACCAGGCCTGTGTGTGGTGAGAAGTCAGTGAGTGAGTGACTGACTGACTGAATGACTGAATGAATGAATGTGTGAGTGAGTAACTGAATGAATGAATGGGTGAATGTGTGAGTGACTGACTGACTGCGAGTGACTGAGTGAGTGGGTAAGTGACTGAGTGGATGACTGAATGAATGTGAGTGACTGACTATGCAAGTGAGCGACTGACTGACTGAGTGAATGAATTAATGAGTGAGTGCTTGAGGTGCCTGGAGACCCCAGGGCCCTGTGTGTTCTTCTCCAGTCTTTCCTTTTACCTCCCCAGCACAGTTCAGTTTCCTGCCTGCCTTGGGAGTTACTTCAGGTCCCCTCTGCCTCTGACACATCTCACTTCAGGTGTGCTGTCACACTGTAGGAACACCTCTCTTCCTCCTCCTTGTCCCCTTGATGAGCTGGCCCTTCAGGACTCACTCAGTGCCTTCTGGGAGGCCTGCTCAGAGCTCCACAGCCCGTGAGGTCCTTCCATGTGCCTACGTTCTCCTCAGTCTCTGTGGAGACCACCTGCTCCCAGCACCTGGGGACAGGACCAGCACACAGTAGGTTCTTCCTTCATGCTAATGAAGGTGGGAGAGAGAGGGAGGGGACAAGGAACAGACTAGCGCATGGGGGGGGGGGCAGCCTTACCTGACTCAGCTGGCCTAAGGGGGAGATCCCTAGGGCAGGGTGGAGGGAGGGAAGGACTGCTTCTGAGGTGGGAAGTGGAGGGCCTGTTGCCTCCAGGAATGATCCGCTGGGCCCTGTCATTGTCCCCACACTGTAAATCTTGTAATCACATGCTCTAGGGAACCACAAAGTAAGAGAGTTGGTGAAAAATGAACTCAACTCCTCAGGCTATACTCTGCTACCCTGGAGGCTGGCCAGGCACTCTTCCCCCATTTCCCCAGAAATCCCTCTGCTGTTGTCCCCCACATCTGGGGTTTGCCCCCTTCCCATTGAGGGCAGCTCTGGGGTCAGCCCCCACTCTCACCTCTTACCACCTAGTCTCTGACCCTGGCTTCCCCCTTCTGTGCTGTCTTCACCTTTAGAGGGCAGGTCGCATTCTGTATGGTTAGGCCTGGAGGCCAGGAAAATCTAGGCACCTCGGCCACCTACCTCCTGTCCTCACATCAACCTTTCTTCCTATAGTCTCAACAGTCTCTTGACCCAGGAAGGTCCTGTTTCTGCTTTCTACAGAAAACCCTTCAGAAGAAGCAGCATTCTGACTCCGCCTGAAAGTCTGGAACATTTAGGGCGGGGAGGTGCTGGGGTGGTCAGGGTCTAGGGCTGCCAAGGAGCACACACGTTCCCATAGATACACCACTGCGTATTTAGATAGTGTCCTAAGGTAAACTAGACTGGAGGCCAAGGAAGCTGTGCCAGTCAACATTAGGAAGGGCCACGCAGGTGGATTGTATATATAGTCGCACTGGGTACACAGTGGCTGCTCAGAGGGTGTTTGCTGAGCTATGGGTGTCCACCATGCGCATCCATGGTACCGCTGGAGATGGAGGCGGGGGGGGGGGGGGGGGGGGGGGGGCCGGGTGGCCCACTGCTAGAGTGCTTGCCTAAGGATGTGTAGGGCCCTGGGCTTGATCAGTGGGAAAGCCCTGGGAAAAGGAAAGGAAAGCGGTTCACCTTAACCGATTCTGGAGTAGGAGGATGGGGATGCACTTGAGAAGGAAACAGGTTGTGCGTGCCAGTGTTGAGAGCCAGCCACAAGTTGGGCCCTTTTATCTAACAAGTGTGGGCCAATGGGAATTAGAGAGCCACCTGGGAATTACTGAGAAGAAAAGGGCATACGCTTCCCGAATGCCAACGAAGCGACAAGCATTGGTCTTTTAATCCCCTCCGCGTGATTCTGAAGTGGGTAGCGTCCCAGTTTTACGGGTAAGGAGACATAACTATTGAGAGACGGAATGACTTACCCAAGGTCACAGCTGCTGAGCTCCAGAGCTGGGATTGCAGCCCAAAGCTGCCTGGTGCCAGAGCTCTGCCTCCAGGTCCCCCCTCCTCGCCCCACCCCCAACTCCAATACACTGATACAGCTCTCTAGGGGGCCTTTGAGGTGCCTGGAGCTGACTGGACAGGTCCCCACTGTCACCGCCTTCACCTCTAGGTCTTAGGGACCAGGTCTTCACTGGGCCCAGAGGAGCCAATTCCTGGGTCTCCTTGACCCTTCAATCTCCTGCCAGACTTAGCACTGCCCACCCGTTCCCTGGCAGCACCCTTCCCCCTCCACTGCCCATTCTGTTCCTAAGATTCCCCTTGGCTCAGTCCTGACACCCATGTGACACTCTTTTGTTTGTTTGTTTTTGTTTTTGTTTTTCACCTTGGCTATCCTGGTCTCGCTTTGTAGATCAGGCTGGCCTCGAACTCACAGCTATCTGCGTGCCTCTGCTTCCCGAGTGCTGGAATAAAAGGCGTGCGCCACCACGCCCGGCTTTCCATGTGTCTCTTGATCATTTAGTCACAGCCTTCATAATCCAAAAAGCTTCCTCTGGGCCGATGACCCTTCTCCGCCCTGCCCCACCTCCACCTGACCCTTCCCCTCCACCCAACCCAACCCCCACCTGTGTGCCTAACAGTGCTCCCTTAGCTTCTTGAGTGACACCCACCTCCCGCCCTGCTTCTTCAACCAGACTTCGTGGGCTGGTCAGTTGGTCTGTTGCTTTACTTGACCGAGGGACTTGGCTGCCTCATCTGGAAGAGGAGGCTGCTAAGTTGCCTCACAGCTTTATATAAAGGAAGATCAAGAGCTTGTCTGTAGCCTTGGGGATTCTGCCCCAGTCTGCCTAGCAACCTGTGACATCATGGCCTACCTGCCACTGGGTGTCCCCCTGCTCAGGAGTATATAAAAGGACAACCCCCACCTACCTCTCTCTTTTTCTTGTTTCTCTTCCTCTGTTCCTCCCCCCTCTCTGCCCCCCTTTCTTCCCTCCCCAAGCTCATAAACTTCTCCATATTATATCTGTTATGTGATACATATTTCATATCTCATATGTCATTGGTATTTAAAACTGAGTGAGGACAGAGGATCTCTGAGTTCAAGGCCAGCCTGGTCTCGAACATAGTGAGCTCCAGTGCAGCCATGGCCTGTCCAGTGGATTCCCTGATCCAGGCATGAGTCCTTGAAGACTGTATGTGGTCCCTATGATGGTTCTCAGGGACTACTACCTCCATCCCGAGCCTCCCTCACTACCTTCTATGTTACTGGATCCACAACCACCCCACCCCCACCCTCTTTCCCTGTACCCATCGCTGAGCCCAGCCAGTTCTGAGGGCATTGCTGGGGCCTCACACACTGACTCAGCCCCTGTCTTACAGGCTCTCCAGGTGGCCCGGCAGTTCCTGTTGCAGCAAGCCTCCAGCCTGAACTCCCCGGGGAATAATGACAGCAAACAGTCGGCCTCTGCAGTGCAGGTGAGAAGGGAGGGGTGTCACCCACCAATACTAGGCAGGACTGGGATGGAGGACAGGGCCTGGGGTGGGGGGTATTCTTGGCACAGGGGGAGATCAAAGACTCCTTAGAGCCAACCAGTCTTCCCCAGCTCTGTGCTCCTGAAAGAAGTGCAGTCCTTGCAGGGTGGGGCAGAGACAGTGACACCTTGCCGATCTCCACCTGGTCAGCCAGGCCAGGGGCTGCCTAGCTTCTTTGTCTGCACCTCTCTCAGGCCCTGACTCACTGGAGTTCCTCCCACTGTCTCTCAAACGGTCCTCCTTCCTCCTCA
The DNA here is from genome assembly GCF_903995435.1 of Acomys russatus. Taxonomy (NCBI): domain Eukaryota; kingdom Metazoa; phylum Chordata; class Mammalia; order Rodentia; family Muridae; genus Acomys; species Acomys russatus. Next base: position 10,013,666 of record NC_067147.1, read on the forward strand.
CGTGTTACCCAGCCCCTAAATTGAGTCTTGGCCCCTCCCAGATTTCTCAGTTGAAGAATCACTAAGTCTCCCTCCCTGTCTCTCCCCGTTTCCTGTCTCTTGACATCTCTCTGTCTCTTCTGTTTTCCTTTGCACAATCTGCCCTTTTTTTCCCTTCTCCCCTCCCCCCCCCCCAGCCTGTCGGCCCATCTGGCTGGCTGGAGGAGGAGGGGGAGTGGGAGGGGGTGGGGACGCCTGGCCTTCTGTTTACCTTTTGTGTCACAAAGAACTTGGGAGAATCGCAGTCTGGGTCCCAGTGGGTCACTCACTACTCTGGCAAACCGCCTCCCTCCCAGCCATCCGAGCCCCCCCCCCCCGCCCCTGCTGTGGGGGTGGGGAGTGGGGGATGGGGGGTGGGGACGGAGGGGAAGATTAAAACTGAAAGGAAGTTTATGTAAGGAGGAAAGGGGTGAGTATTGTGCTGAGTTGATCCTGAGCCCTCCCGCGCCCTAGGGGACCTGGAGGACTTTGGAGAACAGGGATATTATGTAGGTTCAGGGTGCTCTTATGCCAGACCGAATGTGGTTGTGGGAGAGGTCCAGTGCTCACAGACAAGTTGTCCGGGTTTTTTTTAAGCCCGTATTTGGAAAGGGCTTTTAAAAAGTTAACGATGCCAGACAGCTGTGCAACCATGACTGTCGGTGGCCTGTGGGCAATCTAAACCATCTAAGAGGTCTTCCAAGAGCTGGCAAAGGGGTGTGGCTGAGGTGGGGGCGAGGCAAAGCCTGGAAAAGCACCAGAGGGAGGGAGAGGGGGAGATCTCAAGAGGAGACAGTTCTCACGGGCTGTCAGACTAGGTCTCACTGGATAAGGAACCTCCCTGTGGGTCTTCTAGAGCAGCCCCGCCCCATGCCGGCCTGGATTAAGTGAGAGCTGTGAAACAGGAGGAGACCTCCTACCACCCCCCACCACCCTGCAATTGGAAAGCGGCTTGTGAACCCCAGCAGGACAGGAGTTGGGTGGCTTTGAGAGGAGAAGCAGCATCAGGGGGGGACTTTCCAGCTGGGTGCTGGAATGATGACCTGAAGGTCACTTCCTTAGCATGCTTTCCCCTGCCAGAGAGAGAGAGAGAGAGAGACAGACAGACAGAGTTCAGCAGTTACCAAGGACTGCTCTTTCCCTCTCATGTGTAGGCACAGGTGTGCGTGTTTGCATGCAAGTCTGTGTAGATACAGGTGAAGGCCAGAGGATAATCTCACATGTCATCCCCCAAATATCCTCAGAATCTTCACCTCCTCTTTGAGGTGGTCTCTCCAGGGCCTGGTGCCCACCAGTTAGGTAACAGTAACACTGGTTGGCCGGCAGGTCCTAGGGGTGGTTGTTGAAGATCAGACTTCGTGTCTTCCCAAGCGGTTACCAGGTGAGCCACTGCCCTCTCCCATCCCCCCCTCACCAACCTGGATGCAGAGCCGCCTATCCAAGGCTGGCCCTCTTACCTACCCAGGGGACAGCTGCTATTATTAATCCATTTGCAAATGAGGAAGGCAAGGCTCAAAGAGGGTGTCTAAGTAGTCCAAAGTCACTCTGTGCCCTAATTTCTGTTGCTGTGATAAAATGCCCTGACCCAAAAAAACAAAAAACAAAAAACCAACCCCCCCCCAAGCTTAGTAGCGGGGGTGGGTTTATTTGGTTGACAAGTCAAGGTTACCTGCTGCCATTGCAGGGATGTGAAGGCAGGAACCCAAGGCAGCTAGGCGCATCTCTTCCAGGACCAGACAGAACGAATGCATGTGTGCCCAGTGTCAGTTTGCCTCCTCTGCCCTTACATGGTCCAGGAATGGTACTGACATGCCGCTCTTTTTCAGGCTAGGTCCCATCCCACACCTGTCAATCAGTGTAATCAAGACAATCCCCTAAGGCCATTCCCACAGGCCAAGCTGATCTAGACAGTCCCTCACTGAGATGCTCTTCTCAAGTGATTCCAGGTTGTATCAAATGGACAGTCGAAAACCATCGCACCTGGGCTGGAAGAATGGCTCGGAGGTTAAGAGCGCTGGTTGCTCCTCCAAAGGTCCTGAGTTCAATTCCCAGTAGCCACATGGTGGCTCACAACCGTCTATCCTGAGTTGTGCCTTCTTCTGGCCTGCAGGCAGAATACTGTCTACGTAATAATAACTTTTAAAAAAATCTTAAAACAAAACCTGTCACACCCTACAAAGAAAGGCAGAGACTAGACTGAGCCCAAAGAGCTGGCTTCACATCTCTGTTCCATGTGATACCTCAGAGAAGCACCAATGCCATTCAAGCTCCTGGGACCCCAGGGACTTTGAGGGGTCCTTGGGACTGGCTGGAGTGGAGCTCTCCCTGCCCCCACCCCACATTCCTGTTTTCCCTGTAACCTAATTTGCTTCATTCCCCACCCCATCTTCACTATCTCTAAGGAGGGATTGTGGGAACTCTGTCTTCATGTCCCCAGGGCCTGGGAGCCTAGAAATAGCTTTTCTGTGGGCTCTGTGCTGGTGGGGGAAATGGGAGGACTAAGGCTGGGCCCCTTCCCACAAAGTCTGTGCTGTGGATTTGAGACTTGAGTGGCACAGGTGACAAAAGGAAGTCGTTTGGGGACCCATAGGCACATTCTGCACTTGCCCCTCCTCTCAAGCCTCAGTTACCATCCTCCTGCTGACATCGCCATAGGCAGATGGAGACCAGCTGCAGGAGGCTGAGCAGGCAGCCGGGAAATTCAAGGGGGCAGCCAGAGCCAGCCAGGTTCACTGGTTTGTCAGCTCCGCAATTCTGGAAGCCATTCCTTTTCTCTTCGGCTTTGTGTTTTATGGAGTTTTATTTTGCTTTGTTTTGTTTAACGTAGGGTCTCAGCCAGGCGGTGGTGGTGTATGCCTTTAATCCCAGCACTTGAGAGGCAGACCCGGGCCTGGCTGACCAGGTGGAGACCAGGAAGGTGTTAGTATCGGGCGCTGTCTCGTTCCTTCTAAATCAGGGTACCTTACCCAGTACCCTGCATTCGAAGTGAGTGGAGGGATAGTCCTGAGTATTGTAGGCATTCAGCCAGCCTCCCTGCTATGGCACTGTTATTGACCATTTAATTGCCTAGGCTGGTCTACAGAGGGACTCAGAGCCGTTGAGCCTCCTCGCTCGCTGACCAGTGGCCCATATTGACGCATCCCATCCCAGAGTCTGCGGGGACACCATGAGAGAAGCCCCACCTCACTTCTTAGGACCCCATGTGGGGCATAGTGATAGTTGGGCCAAGCCATCTCATTGCCTCTTTATTGGCTCCACTGGGCCGGCCGCCCAGAGATCAGAACTCACGGTGAGGTCTGTCCAAGTCTTCCGCAGCCGGCTGCTCAGCCCACTAACAGGAGGCACGAGGGCCAGAAATGCCTTCTAAGGTCATCTCTTCCATTCCCCTGCCCCCAAGTCAGAAAGCCCCAAGGAAGAATAGGCCATATGTGCTTTGCTGGTTTCTACTGTCAAGTCATTCACTTCCTGGTATGTCTGTCCTCCCTCTCTCCCGCTTCTTGGTCGGTTCTTGCCGTAGTGAGAACTGGCGAGTTTTCCCAACACCCTTTATCCCCCACTCTGCTGCTGTCGTTTTGGTGGTCGGGGCACACTGTGTGACCTCCACTGTCTGTCCAAGTGGAGATGATGCACACTATGCAGTGGCTGCCGGGGCCATTCAGGGAACTAAGGCTTGTTAAAGGGCTCAGCCACCTGCCTGGCACCTGCTCAGTCAGCTGTATTTTTCTCCTTCGTGAGGCCGAGAGGAGACGTTCAAATCCCAGGGGCCAGATGGGAAGAAGGATGCTTAGTGATTTCAAAGAGTAGTGATGAGGGCCAGTGAGAGGCTCAGTGGGTAAAGGTGGCTGTCACACAAGCCTGAGTTCCAGCCCCCAGAACCCGTGGTGGGGAGAAAAGCCAGCTTGTGAAAGTGGGACAGACAGACAGACGGACAGACGGACAGACGGACAGACACACACACCACTAATAATACTGATAAAATAAGATGAAACTACATTTTTAAAAGAAAAAAAGAATAAACCAGGCAGTGGTGGTGCATGCCTTTAAGCTCAGCACTTAAAGAGGCAAAAACAGACAGGTCTCTGAGTTCAAGGCTAAGGAACTGGTTTACAGAGCCAGTTCCAGGACAGCCTGGACTACACAGAGAACCCCTGTCTTGAGAAACCAGAAGAGGAGGAGGAAACTGCACAGCAGAAAGGATCTCTCTAAGGTCGAGGCTGCCAAGGTGTTGACCTGCAGGCTGAGGGGGCCTCAGGCCATGTCCTGTGCCTGCTGATAGGTGCCAAAAGGCAGGTGGGCAGCAGCGCAGGGAAGTCAGACTGGAAGTACCCCAACACTGAGCATGTCCTATGGATGACCTTACCTTCTTCTTCTCATGGGGAGCCCCAGCTGAGAGGCTGACAAGCCTCAAGCCCCAAGTTCCTGAGTCAGGTGACCTAGATTCCTAGTCCTGATGGTAACTGCCCATTCCCACTTTCTCTCTCTCTCTCTCTCTCTCTCTCTCTCTCTCTCTCTCTCTCTCTCTCTCTCTCTCTCTTTGTTTTTTTTTTTTTTTTTTTTTTTTTGGTTTTTCAAGACAGGGTCTCTCTGTTTTACCCTTGGTTGTCCTGGACTTGCTTTGTAGACCAGGCTGGCCTCGAACTCACAGTAGTCGGCCTGCCTCTGCCTCCTGAGTGCTGGGCTTAAAGGCGTGCGCCACCACACCCAGCCCTCCATTTTCTTGTATCTATCTATCTATCTATCTATGAGTTTTTTTTTTCCAAGACAGGCTCTCTCTGTGTAGCCTTGGCTGTCCCAGAACTCACTCTATAGACCAGGCTGTCCTCAGACTTAGAGATCTTTCTGCCTCTGCCTCCTGAGTGATGGGATTAAAGGTGCATGCCGCCACCACCCAGCTTATTTTTGGTTTTTCAAGATAGGGCTTCTCTGGGTAGCCCTGGCTGTCCTAGAACTTGCTTTGTAGAAACCAGGCCAGCCACAAACTCAAAGAAGTCCTCCTGTTTCTGCCTCCTAAGTACTGGGATTAAAGGCATGGGCCACCTGGCTGAGTTGATGATGATGATTACTACTATTACAATGTGAATCAGTGTCTCGTGCATCCCAAGCTGTCTTCAAACACAATATGTAGTTGAAGATAACCTTGAACTCGTGACTCTCCTGCCCCCGCTTGCCTAATGCTTGGCATTACAGGCGTGTGCCAGCACACCTGGTCTTACACAGTTGCTGGGCTTTACCCCGCCCCCCCCCCCCCCCCCCCCCCAGGGCTTTTGGCACCGCTGTTTCTATCAAGAGTCCCACATCCTGAGCCTTGGGGTTAAAACTTCAAAGAAGGCACTCACCCCGAGATCTCAGCCTCATGGCCCCTTCAAGTTAGACTTAGCCAGTCCCTATCTGCCACCCTTACACCTCTAGGCCTGCCTGTGGTGGGACCCCTGCCCTTTGTGGACAAGAATTCAAATCCCAGCGCTGTCATAGCCACATGACCTGTCTGATTCACTTCCGGGTTTAAAAAAAAAGGGGGGGACCTGAAAATACAAGCCTTGCTGTCCCCCCACCCTACCCCTGAGCCCGAGACTAAAAGCTGGATTGTCACCCTTCCTGGGGGTTTAGTACAGATCTGGGCGGAAGTCCTGGGGGAAGCTCAGGAGTAAAGCCCAGGCACTGGTTATGGATAGGGAGAAGAATAATTAGGAGGCCTGAGATTTCCAGGGGTGGTGGCCACCCCTGAATCTACCGCAGCTCCCCGCTTGCTCCTCTTGCTTGGCAAGTTTTCAGTCCCTGGTTAGCTCAGAGCTGAGGCCTGAGACTGGCAAGGGAAGAAACTCCTCCTCCCCCTGCTCCACAGGCCAGGCTGGGGTTGGGGAGGGGTCCCCTAGACAACTAAACCCATCTCCAGCCTGGACCTGCTTGCTGACCTTGCCCCTTCCCCTCCCTCTGGGTCCTAGGGCCTACAAAGAAACTTCTGGTCAGTTGGGGAAGGCATTTCAGTTTAGGGAGTTTAGTTGAGCACCTGTTGTGTGCCAGGTCCTCTTCCATCAGGGGATGGGGAGTGAGAAATTAGTTATGTGTGTGCAGGGCTCTCAGAGTGGTGGGGTGTGCGTGTGGGGGACAGACAGTCTTATCAGAGCACCTGTCTGCCACTCTGGGACTGTATTACTTAAACTGCCTCACTGTGACTGAGGGAGCTCAGGGAAGGCAGAGTTGTGGAAAAACATGATGTCATTGTTTTTCCTCCAGACCATTTTTACTGTAGGTGAGGCCTCTGCAGTTCCTAACACAGTGCTAACAAGACCAGGAGACAGGCAGCTACTCTGCCTAGGCTTCAAGAATCCTGAGTTCGTTTCTTGTAGCCCAACTCTTATGTTGGAGGTTTGAGGCCAGTGACATCCTGGAGAGGGCAAGTGACTCTAAGCCTGCTGGCCTACTATGCTTTCCGCTCCACCGTAGATATGAGCTCACTCAATGCACGGTCCCAGCAGCGTGTGCTCTCTGGGCTTCTGCTCCGGATCACCACGTGCACCGTGAACACTTGTGTTCTGACAGGGACCAGGTGGCCTCACACCACAGTGTGAGCACAAGTGTGCGCACTGCACTCTGTAGCTCTGGCTGGCCTGGACTCAGTTGTGTCCGCCAGGCTGGGATGTCAAATTCATGAGGTCTGCCTACGTGCTGGGGTTACAGACAGTCACCACCGTGTCCAACACATGGGCAAGCTTTGGTCCTGTCTCTCAGCTGCTCTCCTAAGCAGGCTCGCCTTGGCTGGGAGTCTCAAACATACTAAGAGCTGGAAGTGGCCCAGTGGCCTGTTCTGGTGCCAATCTCCCACATCTGGAACCACGTGTCCCACGATCACAGCCAAGCTTATAGGCTTATAGCCTCTGACTACTGTTGTTAATCCGCTAGTAGCCTGAAGAGGTCGACACTTTTGCTAGTTACCTTTTATCTGAGCATAGAGTAAATCGTGTCCAGAGACAGTCCTCTGCTGTGCCGTGGTGTGCTGTGGTGCGGTGGCTCATTCTATAATCGCAGCACTCGGAAGGCTGGGGCAAGAGGAGTTCAAGCCTGGGCTGTAGAGTGAGAATGTCTTCAAATAAAACAACTGAGTTACAGAGGCACAGGCCTGTGATCCCAGCACTTGGGAAATAGGCCAACTTGGGGCATATGATGAGACCCTGTCTCATCATCCTCTGTCAATAATAATAATAATAGTAATAATAATAATAAGTAGTAAACAATAATAAATATATTTAAAACAAGGAGTCAAAAGAGACAGAGCCCCGTAGCAGGTGGCGGAGCCGGAATACAAACGCAGGCAGGTGCACTGGAGGCCACCCTGCCATGCTGTGGGCGGGGCTCAGGGGTACCTCCTCTGACTCATGGGGTGAATCCCACAGGTGCCTGTGTCTGTGGCCATGATGTCGCAGCAGATGCTTACTCCCCAGCAGATGCAGCAGATCCTGTCGCCCCCTCAGCTGCAGGCCTTGCTGCAGCAGCAACAGGCTCTCATGCTCCAGCAGGTGAGTCTAGCCCCAGGGTAGCATCCTTCACTTCCTCCTCGAGCCTCACGGACAGAGGCAGAAACCAGAGAGACTGCCCAGGCCAGACGGATCTGCATTCCTTCTGGGCTGCTTAGCTAGTAGTCTCCAGCTCCTAGCTCCTTCCCACCCTCCCTTCCCAGGTGCTGGCCCCTCACTTCTGTCTTTAGAATTCTGGGGGAGGGGGACGGGAAACAGGATGAAAAGTCCTGGACCGCCAGGCCACCCAACCCCCCCACACTCTGTGACCCGCTGAAGAGATCAGATCTCTCTCCCTGCCTGGCCCTCCCTGTTGATGGAACTCCCCTGCCGTGCCTGCAAGAGGAGCCTTGGCAAGGCAGGGCTGGCTTTGCATCTAGCAGCTCCTGGCAACTGCCTCCCCCACCCCATCTTTTTCCCTCAGCTGCAGGAATATTACAAGAAGCAGCAAGAGCAACTCCACCTGCAGCTCCTCACCCAGCAGCAGCCTGGGAAACAGCAGCCCAAAGAGGTGAGTGGCTGCGGAGCCCAGCCCAGTACAGTGATGCCACCACCACCACCCCCACCCCCACCCCCACCCCCACCCCCCCGAACTCCAGTTCCAACACCTACAGCCTTCTCTTTCCAATCTAATAAAAAAGAATGGCCTTGTGGGAATAGTCTGAAGCCAGGAGAAAGTAGGGAGGAGAGGGTTCAAGAGAAGAAGTCAGGGGCGAGCACTCACATGTCTCCAACCTTTTACCCCATACCCATTCTTTCCTTCCTTGCCTCAAATTGTATTGCACATGTATGTAGAAGTATGTCATGTGCAAGTCATCGGCTGCGCCTGGTGGCCTTTGCTTATGTGAGCCAGCTGTCCCGTCCTGAGGACCCTCAGCAGTGTACCTCCCGCGCCTTCGCCTGCCCTAGCCTCTGTCCCGCCTCGTGATGCCTTGTGGAACCCTCACCAATTTACTCCCCTAACTCCCCAGGCTTCTGCCACAGTGCCTCCTAGGAGGTTCCCTCAAGTCCCGGGTGGCCCAGACATGTCTCCTTCCTGATCAGACTGCAGGACCACTTCCTGGTAGCCCCTTCCCAGAAAAGCTGCTCTGATGTAGCCAGGCACTCCCCAGCCAGCCAGCCAGCTTCCCAGTATGCTTCCAGCCGTTAGGGATCCGCTTTTGTTCTCTCTTGCCTCCCCTAATTGCCGCCCCTAATATGCACCAGCCCACCCTCCAAGGTAGACAGGCAGAGATAGCCTTGCACCCCAAACAACCAGGACATGCTTGCCTCTCTCGGCTCAGGAAACTTGCTGAAAGCCTGACTTGTCAGGGCCTGTGTGAAGAACTGAATGAGGAGGGCTGGGGGGGGGGGTCAGGAGGGGAACGAGGGGGGGGGGACACGGCTATGCGCGGGCTTGTGTCTGGGCAGTAGTGATGATGTCAGTTTTCCGGGACCCAGCACTGTATCTAAAACGCAAACTAGGATGGGGTGGGAGGGGCATGGGGGGGGGGGAGAGTCTTCCCCACCCCAGAGGAAGGGGGCCCAGGGCATGTGGGAAGGGTCTCCTCCTGGTGGGAGTGGCCCCCAGATCTGACAGGCTCATCCATCACTGCGATGAGAGCTCCCACCCCCACCCCCCACCCCAACCCAACCACGCGCACACAACACACACACACAGCTGCGGTGTGCATAGCAGAAGCTGCCGCCGAGGAGGAGGGAGGAGGGAGGGCGTCGTGCTGCGTGTCTGGGTCTGGCTGTGTGTGTTTGCGCGTGTGCGTGTGCGTGCGTGCGTGCATGCGTGTGTTTACTGCGAGGAGGCATGCAGCCCTATGGAAGCTGGGCCGGGAGCAGAGAAGCTGCAGCTGCAGACGCTACCACGACAGCTCCAGGGGCTGACAGGCCCTGGGAGGGGGTGGCGGCAGCGTGGGGGCCAGATGGCACGGCTGAGGCCAACAGCACCCCTCTCTGCCCACCCTCTCGGGCTCCCTCCCAGGCTCTGGGGAACAAACAGCTGGCCTTCCAGCAGCAGCTCCTGCAGATGCAACAGTTGCAGCAACAGCACTTGCTCAATCTGCAGAGGCAGGGGCTGGTCAGCCTGCAGCCTAGCCAAGCCTCGGGGCCCCTCCAGGCCCTCCCGCAAGGTGAGCGATGCCCCCACCCCACCCCCAACCCCACAGCTCTCACCAAGCCCTGCAGAAGGAAGGCGCAGCAGGCCCAATGCCTGCCGTGCTCCCAGCCAGCCACCTTCTCTCTCCCGCAGCAGCCGTGTGCCCTACAGACCTGCCTCAGCTGTGGAAAGGCGAGAGTGCCCCAGGGCAGCCTGCTGAGGACAGCGTCAGGCAGGAGGGGCTGGACCTCCCCAGCACAGCTGCCACTGCTACCTCGTTCGCCAGCCCCCCTAAGGTCTCCCCACCCCTCTCCCACCACCCCCTACCCAACGGACAGCCCACTGTGCTCACATCTCGGAGAGACAGGTATGGATGGCCCTAGTGGGTAGCACGGTAGCACGTGGCAAAGCCCTGCTCTGGGTGGTACCGGGATCCTCAAGGGAGGGAGGGAGGGAGGGAGGGAGGGGCTGGAGTTGAGGGACCCAGGAGTTCACCTCCTCTCCCAGGGTGTACAGAATGGGAAACCAGTAATAGAGACAAAAGCGGGGCCCAGGGCTGTTAAAAGAGAGGATCCCTGGGGCTCTGACCACGGCCTCTTTCCTCCCCTTTCCAGCTCCTCCCACGAGGAGACCCCCAGTTCCCACCCCCTTTATGGACATGGAGAATGCAAGTGGCCAGGCTGTGAGACCCTGTGTGAAGACCTGGGCCAGTTTATCAAGTAGGTGTCACCTCTTCCCTCCAGCCTCCTCTTGGCACCTGGGGTCCTAATGTCAGAGCTGAACTGAGCTGGAAGGCAGCCTAGCTCTTCCCTTGCTTTCTCTATTCCCCGCCCCCCCATATTCCTGCTGGCAGCTTCCTCCACCCTAACACCCTCCCACTCCAGAATGGGGTGTCAGAGGAGGAACCCTATCTCTCCACACATCCTGGAGAGTGATGGCCTAAGACGGGGCCCAGCCCGCCTCTGAGGACAGGCAGGGTGGGAGGCAGACAGGCGGCTGGCAGCAGGCAGCCAGCTGCCACCACAGTGCCAAGCTCTGTCAGTGACTGATTAACTCCGCTGTCTCCCGGACCCTTGCAGCATCAGGGTCAAACAAATTGTTTTCACGCTTCGTCAGAGGTTTACTTAATTAGTTCATTTGCAATTAGATCTCTCTGTAGCCCGGTTTTAGCTAAGACATCAAAGGAGGCTGAGGCGAAAGCATCCTCAGTTGCCACCCCCCCACACACACCTTTTGTTCCACCCATCTCTCTTTGTATCTCTTGTTCTGTCTGCTTTTCTGTCTAAGGGCTGGCTGACAGACTTGGGGTTGGAGAATGGGTTGGAGAGGTGAAGTAGGAAAACCTGGGGCCTCACTCTCTCTCTTCCCTGCTCTCCTCCTCTCTAAGACACCTCAACACAGAGCACGCTTTGGATGACCGGAGCACGGCCCAATGCCGCGTGCAGATGCAGGTGGTCCAACAACTGGAGATCCAGGTGTGACCTGAGGGTGTGCAGGGAGGGGGCACACAGGGGACTCAGCCTTGCCCAGCATGGCACAGAGGGTCCTGGGAGGGTCCTATGGTCAGAGCCAACATCTTATGCTCTCTCCATCTTAATCACCATAGTGTAAGGTGACAACTGCTGGGTTTGCGGCCATGTATGCAGATGCAGAGAGGGGTTTTTATATGTTACGTGAAAACAAGAGTCATGTGAATGGCTAATGTACAGGCCTGCTGTGTGGCGTGCTTCCTTGGTCATCTAGGTAGCTCAAGGAGTCCTCAGAAAAGTCTGCCTGCATGAAAGCATCTTCATGTGACACAGACATGAGGGGCCTGAATAACTTTCAAGAGCCACTCAGTTCAAGGAGGGACTGGGATTAGAACTGAATACCCTGGCTCCTGCACCAAGTCCTTAAGAGAGTCACACTCAGTCAGCCATCCATGTTTAACCACCTCTGGCTCCCAACAGGGCTCCCTGTGGAGAGAGGGCAGCTGTAAAAAGATGCATCAAATTTATGAATGGAGGAAGTGAATCATTCATCCATTCCCACATAGCTCTTCCGTAGTGAACCAGGCGGGTACTGGGGTGTTGTGCAGCCTCAGATTCTGCCTTCCATGGTGATAAAAAGGCACATTGATGTTTGGATGAAGGCTGCCCATGTGTAAGGTGGTAAAGAGAGCCTAGGACACACATGGAGAAAGAGTTTTATAGCCTGATCCTGAGGGTGTGGAAGGCCAGAGGGGCAAAGAATGGCCGAGGCCTTCAGGAAGTTTTCAGAAGTGAGGCGCAGATGGAACAGGGAGGGGTGTGTGTGTGTGTGTGTGTGTGTGTATGTGTAGAAGAGGAGGGGAGAGGGCTTTCTTCTGAGGAGAACTGGGAAGAATGGCCTGTAGGGGATAAGAGTCCGTTGCTTCCCCCCTCACTGTGCCCCTCCTCTGCCTGTGCCTTTTCACAGCTCGCCAAGGAGAGTGAGCGGCTGCAGGCCATGATGGCACATCTGCACATGCGGCCTTCTGAGCCTAAGCCCTTCAGCCAGCCAGTGAGTGCTTCCGTGTGTGCCCCCCCCCCCCCCCCCCGCCCCGCACAACCCGCTTCACTGCATAGCTCTGGCCTTTGAGGACAGCCCCTTCCCCATTGCTCACAGCTGAACCCATTACCTGGCTCCTCCTCCAAGGTGACCGTCTCTGCAGACCCATTCCCAGATGGCCTGGTGCACCCCCCAACTTCAGCCGCTGCCCCGGTCACACCCCTGCGACCCCCTGGCCTGGGCTCTGCCTCTTTACACGGTGGGGGCCCTGCCCGCAGGAGAAGCAACGACAAGTTCTGCTCCCCCATCTCCTCAGGTGAGGCTACTGTGGGAGGGGTGTCCCACCCCCACCCCCAATCCCCAGGCAGGTTCCCGATCTGGTTGCCTCACCTTCTGCCTGTCCCCCTCAGAGCTGGCGCAGAATCACGAGTTCTACAAGAACGCTGACGTCAGGCCCCCCTTCACCTATGCCTCCCTTATCCGCCAGGTAAGCATGGAAGGTAGGAAGCAAGCTGCACCCAAGCTTCCTGATACTTGACCACGAGTGTCCTGGGTCCCTCTCATCTGGTCTTCCTCCTGCAGGCCGTGGCTTAGTTTGCCTGCAGCTCACTGGGTGTGTTCCCACCGACTCCTCCTGTCTATCCAAGGCCACGCCCACTTCTGCATACACACATTTAGCCTTCACACTCTTCTGTTCCTCCTCCCCTGTCCACAATCCTCATGTTCTTCACGCTCACACAATATTCATATGGACACACATGGACAGAGTCGTACACATGTGTCTACTCTGTGGTACTTCCTACAGGTGTGCACTCTCACACTCTTGGGGTGCACTTTGCCCAAATAAGGACAAATTCCAACCCCCCCTCAACAACAGTGCCTCTTCCATTCCTCCAGATAGGGCCCATGAAGCCCTGTTTCCCGCCCTCTCCCCCTCCCCCTCTCCCCCCTCCCCAAACCAGATGAAGCCCCAGTGTCCCTTCTGTGCATGCGCAGCCTCTGGAGGCCGGGCTCCCGATAACCTCAGCTCCTGTTAGCTGGAACACCCAGTCTTGCTGTCCATCTTATCTGGTCCACCCACATTGCAATGGGTCCCCTGTCCTTCCGGGTGGGCCAGGGGCCGTGAGCCCTCTGGCTCTGGGCTAAGGGTCTCTCTTTCCTCTCCTTGCCTGCAGGCCATACTGGAGACCCCAGATAGGCAGCTGACTCTAAATGAAATCTATAACTGGTTCACCAGGATGTTCGCCTACTTCCGAAGAAACACTGCCACCTGGAAGGTGAGGCCTGCCCCTACCTCCCCTCATCCTGGCTTTCTTTAAATCTCCACGTCCCATTGAGACCAAGGCTGCCTAGCAGGTTCTCTCCCACAATTCTGTGGAAATAGCCCACCCACCAGGGCCACAGGCAGCCCCCCCCCCACCTCCCCAAGCAGGAACTTGCACAGTGTGCATAGCTTTGTTTTGTAGATCAGGGACTTGCCATATTGCCCAGGCTGGTCTTAAAACCCTGCGTTTGGATGATCACATGGAACCCAGCCCTGTGTGTGCTAGGCATGTCCATGTCCAGCCTGTGCCACATCTTTAATGAGAAGAAATTACTGTTCTCTTGTATGGTACAAAGAATCGAGTGGGTGCTCAGCTTAGCGGCAGGTCCTGGGGTGAATCCACAGGTATTTCGTGGGCCTAGATTTCATCGGGGAAGGCTGGTATGAAATCCAGGAGGAGGTCGCAGGAGGCCCATGGACCATTCCCAGGAACACAAATGAGCACTCACGCGCCACACAGCTCACCAGTGGCGGGGAGATAAGTGCCTCTATCCAATTAGTCACTTAACACTTTCAGCCATAAGCATTTTCCTAGGAGACCAGAGGAATGCAAGACCCTAGGAAAATGGGACACAGTGATGTGGGCTGGGACACTAAACCATTCTATAGTCAAGATAGGGCCGTGTGTGTGTGTGTGTGTGTGTGTGTGTGTGTGTGTGTGTGTGTGTGTGTGTGTGTGTGTGTGTCTTGCACTATGCAGCAAGGTGGGAAGGTGGTATATAAATGGAGGAGGAGGAGGAGGAGGAGGAGATGCAATGGCCCCTTTAGGAAGTCTAGACACAGGCGAGGGGTGTCCCTAAGAACCCTAATTGTTATCTCTGGCTCTCGGGTCCCCCTGCTGGCCAGTGAAAAACCTGCAGTTAAAAAAAAACCAAAACCAAACAACAAACCACCACCTCCTGCCGTCTGCCGAGACCAAAGGCCTGGGGGAGGAGGGGGCCAGGGTACCGCCAAGCACTGGGTGGGGTCTACAGTTGCCTAGCCGTCTCCACCTTGGTAACGTACAAAAGGCCTATCACATCATCCTCTCTTTCCTATGCCTAGCTCCCAAAGCTTAGAGACTATGTGGCAGCCGCTCTGATTGGTTATGAGTGATGTCACTTCCTGGCAACCATAGTCCTGCCCTCTTTTTGAGCCTGCAAAGCGGTCTAGCCACCCACCCCTCTTTCTGGTCCAGCCTCCACTTCCAGGCCCGGTCCGATGGCAAACTTTACAAACGATACAGTCCAGTCACCTGAAGTTTAATGTAACACAGAACCTGGTTTCTATGGGGACCTAGTTTAGGACGCTTTCTTAGTGTCTCAGTGGCCTTACTAAAACAAATCATCTGGTCACTCTGCCTCCATCCCTGTTTCATTTCCGCCCCCCCCCCCAATCTGGTCCAGATAGTGTGGCTTGTTGCTACCTGCAGCACCCAGAGGTGCCACGCTGCCCTATCAGGTCACACTATCTTGGTGTGGGATCCACACTGACTTTCAGAGTGTTTTTTTTCAGCCAGTCAATTTCATTTATGCTGCTGGGGCAAAGTGTAGCCTGTGGTTTCTTCTGTTTTTGTCCCATATATTTTGTACCTCCTCAGGGCCATCTCCCTCGACTTTATTTAGGGTCTCTTAATCCCTAACCCACAACCCGTCTGGTCCCCATCTACTTTAGACCCAGGGCATCCAGGCTTGGGAGTGGGTGTGGGCCAAGCCAGCTGCCATTTCTTGGGGACAGAGCTACCATCTGGCAAGTCAGTGGTCCTCACCGGCCCTCCCGTGTCCATCTCTTCCTAGGGCCTGTGTTGTGGGCCCATCCTTTTGTTTATGCAGCCCCCCGCCAGACCCCTTAAATTGCCGTTAATGTTTCAGCGTAACGAATTAGTCTCTCATCACGACTCAGGCTTCGAAACGAGGGGGAAAAAAAGCCCCGGCGAGGCCACCCTCGGAAATTGGGGTCATTCTCATTTGCAAAGCGGAGGATCGGAGCCCCCGTAATGCGGGCAAATTTATTCCGAGGCAGGAGCCCCGGCGTGATTAGGCCCTTTGTAATTATCGCTCCGTGAGATTCCACTCCAGCCGCCCGCCTCCCTCGTGGATTAGCAAGCGAGTCGGAAAAATACACAGGATTTAATTAGAGGCAAATTAAAATTGGTAATGAAATCGGGCCAGTTGCAAGAGGCACGAGTTGGTTGGGAGAGAGGGAGAGGGGCTCTCCAGGGGCATCCACTGCCCGCCCTGCCCGCTTTCTTCCCCGTTTAGAAATGTAAAGAGGAGATAGGGATGAGGCGGATTGGCGGAGGCCAATGGGGGGGGGACAGGTAATGGGGACAGGGCTGGGGCTCTGAGAGACAGAAAAACTGACAGCAGAAAAATATAGAAGTGGGACCAAGGGACCTGGGGACAGGAGATGGTGGGTCAGGGCCCTCACCCAGGCTTCCAAAGGGAATAGTTGGGCCCAGCAACCCCCACCCATGTGTCCTACCAACCAGGTGACCTCAATTTCTGAAATTCTCTCGCCAGGAGGACGCGGTAGTGACAAGATGACTTAACCTCTCTCTTGTCTCACAGCCGTACGTTTAGGCTGTCTTTCCAAGTCAGCAGTTGCTTTCCACATGTATTAGGCTCCACTGTATACGTGTGCTCCCAAGAAGCTGTCTGTTCAGAGCCACAGCTCAAAGCCTTGCTCCCCAGACCCCTAGGGGTTCAGTAAAGGGGCATGATAGAGTTGCAGAAGCTATTTGAAAGCTTAGAGCCCCTTGTGTGCCTGAGGCACAGTGTCCCAGCCTCTCTAAGCCACCAGGGCCCATTTACATCTTAAAATCAGAAAGCCAGGAATGACCGATGTCAGTATGTAGGTCAGTGAGGATGGGAAAAGGAACACATTCATTTCTCTAGTAGCAGCAGTTTCTTTCCTTGAGACAGGGCCTCTTTCTGTAGTCCTCGATGGCCTATACAACTCCCTATGTTGACTGGGTTGGCCTCTACCTCTCAAGTGCTCGGATTAAAGGCATGTGCCTCCACACCCAATCCGAGATGGTGTTTTCTAAGATGAGGCAGAAGGAGGAAGCTCCTGGCAGCAAAGGCAGTGAGGGCCTTCCCTCTCGCTGTCCCTGTCCCGGGACATGAGATGTGGGACCACGAGGGGATTTTCTATGCATGTTCATGGCAACGGAGGTAAACCCCCGTTCACTGCATCCCCAGAATGCCGTGCGCCACAACCTCAGCCTGCACAAGTGCTTCGTCCGAGTGGAGAATGTCAAGGGGGCCGTGTGGACCGTGGATGAGCGGGAGTATCAGAAACGGAGACCACCAAAGATGACAGGGTATGTGGGACCTAGCTGAGTGACCTGTACCCATCCTGGCCTGAGCCAGCTTGGCTTCTGCTTCTCAAGGAGACCCTGGGCTCCGTATGCCTGCCACCCTGAGAAGGCGGTGAGGGTGGGGGAGACCGGCAATCGGCACGGACATGATGGGCAATCCGGAGATGGGCGCTGGCATCTTCTGTTCTCATTTCTAAAAGAAGAATCGAAGGGCACAGGGTACCAGTGAGTTTGACTCCACAGTAGTCATGGCCAGAGCTGGGATGTGGGCTGAGGTGACCGCTTCTATCCTACACCCCACCCTGTCATAGGACAAGAGCCCTGGGCCCCACGTATTCCTTTCACAGTGGAAGAGTTGAGTGGGCAGAGCAAGGGGCTGGCAGAAAGCCACACAGCAGGTTGATGGCAGAGCTGGGTCTAGAACCAGGCCTCACATCGGGGTTATGGTCTGTTTGGCCACACGTTAGGTCAGATTGTCCCACCAGCACCTACTTTCTCGTCCTCACACACTGGCCACCAGCCCCCAGCTCAGGGGAGACCTGAAGTAGGTTAAGATGCCTTTAGCACTCAGTATTTCTTTTCCTCAAGCCTTGCTGGGCAAGTGCAGGTGAGACTGCTAAATGCCCTACCATGTGCCCACACCTTAGCCTCCACACTTGGTAGTGCCATCTCATGGCCAACTTGGATCCTGTTGCACCCTACTGTGTGACCTCTGAGAGGCTCTGTGGGAGGGCGATAGCACCTCGAGCCCCCAGCACCTCGAGCTTCTGTGGCAGAAGAGACTGTTAGATACATGATACTCCAGGGGGCAGGTCTGAGCATATGGCTGACCTGCCCAAGTTCAAGTCAGTCAGGTTTTCAAGCCCTGGTTATCCAGAAACTCACTCTGTAGACCAGGCTGGCTTTGAACTCAGAGATCCACCTGCCTCTGCCTCCCAAGTGATGGGATTAAAGGCATGTGCCTGGTGGGGAGACTATGAGAGAATATGATCAGAGAGAGAAACTGCTGGCCATGCCCTGTGAAAAGGGAATTCTGGGAGTCCTGGTCCTGTGAGTCTCTCAGCCCCTGAGTGCGCTGCTAAGGCCAAGGCCGGGGTCCCTGCTCCCTGCAGGGCTGCGAGCTTTAAGAACAGCGCAGAGGGGCTGGAGAGATGGCTCAGAGGTTAAGAGCACTGCCTGCTCCTCCAAAGGTCCTGAGTTCAATTCCCAGTAACCATATGGTGGCTCACAACCATCTATAATGAGATCTGGTGCCATCTTCTGGCACGCAGGCAAAACACTGTATGCTTAATAAATCTTTAAAAACAAAAAAACAGCCGAGAGAGCAGAATGGATCAAGCTGCAGCCTCCCCCGCAGCAATGGGAGAGCGCGGTGCATCTCTTCATGTTGGCTTTGAGTCAGGGGAAGGTCGTGCATGGATGCGTGAGTTACGATTGCCCTCTCTCCCCTCAGGAGTCCCACTCTGGTGAAGAACATGATCTCAGGCCTCAGTTATGGGGCACTTAATGCCAGCTACCAGGTGACTGAGCTGATCTGCTCCCCTCTGCCCTGTCCCTCCCCCCCCCACTCCCTGCCCCCCTGCTACCCCCGCTTTGCTTAGCCTCCTCCCCCAGAGGAGAGGAGTAGGTGGGAAGGAGGGTAAAGACTGCTCCCCACTTTTAGCCTCAGCCCACAGCCTTATTCCAAGTCTGTAACCGGTGGGCATAGCACAGGCAGCCTGGTACAGCCATCAGACTCCCGCCCCTCAGCCATCAGACTAGGGTCCTCTGACCCCAGGCAGGAATAAGAGGGCCACTGATGGGCCAGGCCAGCTTTCCAGCCTCTGATATCTCCACCCTGTGCGCTTCAGGCTGCCCTGGCAGAGAGCAGCTTCCCTCTCCTCAGCAACCCCGGCATGCTGAACCCTGGCTCAGCCAGCAGCCTTCTGCCCCTCGGCCAGGATGACATGGGTGCCCCTGGGGAACCACTGCCCAGCAACGGGAGCAGCAGCCCCCCTCGCCTCTCCCCTCCTCAGTATAGGTGAGTACACATAAGCCCCTCAGTCCGTCGCATGTCTCTATGCAAAGGACAAGTGAGCTCTTCTATCTCCACAATTCTCTCTCCCTCCCTCCCTTCTGTTTCCCTCCCTCTCATCTTTATATTCTCTTCCCCGTCACTCCCCCCCCCCCCTTCTGCCTCTCTCATCTCTCTAAAAAGAACCTGGGGAGAGGTTAGACTTCAAATGATGGGATGCTAGCAGGGTTCTGGGCTTCTGGATTAGTGGGGAGGCCCTGGCACCCACATATCCACATCACTCTTTCCATGCAGCCACCAGGTGCAAGTAAAAGAGGAGCCTGCTGAGGCAGAGGAAGATAGGCGGCCGGGGCCTCCTCTGGGCACCCCAAACCCCAGCACTGTGGGGCCTCCGGAAGACAGGGACCTGGAGGAGGACCTGCCAGGAGAGGACATGTCCTAAGGGCTGGGTGGACAGGCAGGGCTGGGTGGACAGGCAGGGCAGTCCAAAACCCTGCCGCCCAGTCCGGACGGACCCCGGCCCACCCATCCCACTCTACAGCCCCTCCAACCTCAAGGCACTTCGGGGGACTCAGACGGGGGAGATCTGGGCCAGCAGCTGCCCACACCACCTGACTGACAGACGCCTGGAGGCAGGCATGCCCCTGCCCCCGAGAGAACACAGAACCCTTGGCCTGGGTCCCACAGAGAACATGGAGGGCCCAGACCCTCTCAGACCCTCCCTGTATCCCTAACCACCACCACCAGCAGCAGGGCCCTCCTTCCCCACCAGCGCTCCCCTCCAGGGCCCCTTAGCACAGGGGAGACCCGCAGGCGGGGCTGAGCCACCCTCATACCCCTGACCTTTACCCCCTCTGTCCTGGCTGTAGCAGAGGTTTCTGGTCAGAGGACCCTTCCTGGTTCCGTCTTCCCTAGACATTCTTTTCCCAACTGTGAAAATTAGTTCTCCGGCCCCAGCTCCCAGCTCACTGGGGCAAACCGACTGGGAGTGCAACTGTAGACCAGCCCCTCAGCTGCTGGGGTGGAGCAAGTTCTGCCCTGCCCTGCCCTCCCCAACCCCCACCCCGGCCTGAGTGAGACAGGACCCAGACTAAGCAGACTTCCACCCCACCCTGTCTGGGTGCTCCTGTGGCACCGCAACTTGAGGAAGCACTGAGGGACCCCCATGCTGGGCACCTTCAGAGCTGTGTGCATTGGTGGCCTCTGTGGCCTGAGCATCAGCACAAAGCCAGGTTAGAACCATCCTCACCCCCCAGCCTATGGGTCCCCACACTGGAGTCCTCTCGTCCCCTCAGCATCTCTTCCTGTTCCCTCTCCCCTCTTCCCCCATCCCACAACTCCCCCCAGTTAAACGGATGACCAAAGACCTTTCTTATGCCGGAAGCAAAAACCAAAACTTTTTGTTGGCTTCTTCCTTTGTCGCCTCCTGAACACCCTGCCCTCCCATCCCTGCGCCCTGGCCCCAGGCTGGAAGCTCTCCCTCCACTTAAGTTATTGTTTTAAACCAAAGTTTACAGTGTCTGTTGGTGGCAAGGCCCTCTCCTTCCCTCCCTGCCCCCTCCCCAAGGGTCCAGGGGTCCTTCCCACTTCCTCTCTGCTCTTTACCTGCCAAAAGAGAAGGGGATGGGCAGAATCCTGCCCGCACCCCCAGGCTGCTTCCTGGGGACCCTTCAGACTGCTCCATAGGACCAAGCCCCCATCATTGTTGGGAGAGTGGATTCTAGCAGAAGAGCTGGAAAAGTTAAGGCCCCCACAGACCCCCTATGGGGGACCCACAATTCAAGGCCACGGACTGGGTGCAAGGGATGCCCAGAGCGCCCTGACGAGGCCCCTTCCCTGAGAAAGACTCCCTGGATGTTTCCCAGGAGCACCCCACATTCCCCACCAACCCCTGTCCCCACCCCATACAAGCTGCCCTCCTGAGAGGCAAGGGCCCCACCCCTACCCCAGCCTTCCCCATGTATCCCCACCTGTGTTCCGTTTGACCAGCACAGAAATATTAAAGTCCTCTATTTACTGGGCCCTGTGTGTGTCACCAAGGCGAGAAAGGGGAGGGCCCTTGGAGCCGGAGGGCTTGCTGGAGACAGGAGCATTGGGGCGAGCCAGGCCTGTGAACCTGTACCAGGCACAGAGGTGATCCTCTGGCCCCCTCCTCTCCCTGCTGGCACCATGACAGGCTTCTGAGTCCCAAGTGCCAGGCCCTAGGATTGCAGCTGGGGTTGCTGATTGGTCCTCGGCCAGGGCGGGGCACTCTTGTTTCGTCTGGGAGCTTAGTCATACACCTAGTTACCTTGGGCGCTGTCATTGTGGCCAAGTGTGTGCTGCCCACGCGTGGTGCCCAGGTAAGCCATCATGTCACCTGGGTGGGCACATGTGTATCCTGACACTACAGAATTGGTTACCTATTTGCCCTGTAGTGCATGTGTCTGCAGTGGCATAGTGCACGTGGCTCTGGTTGGGAAAAGAACGGTCTGGCCCGTTCGAGGAAATCTTGCGTAGTGAGGAGGAACAGGAAGGCGAGAAGTGGCCCGACTATTAGTCCCAAGGTGAGTTCTGTCCCAGTGAGTGATGTCCTCTCTGAATGCTGCCCCCTGGGGCACGCACTAGGGCCTCGGCTGCAGGTCCTCTCTCTTATACCAGTGTCACCTTGCAGGAGCTTGGAAAGCTGGTGGGCTGGCAAGAGTGGGACGGGGTGCAGGGCAAGTGCAATCACCCTGCAAGCTGCTGGGACTTTCTGATGACTGGCTGTGGAATGGACGGCCTGCTGACCTCTGCCCTCTCGTTTGCTTCTAACCTTGGCTCACTGACCCCTCCCCCCAACCTTAGCAAGAGTCTGAGATGAACTCCTCATGTCTGTACACACACACACACACACACACACACACATCATTGAGACAGGAACAGGCTCCGCTTGGAGACACAGACAGGCAGATAGACACAGATAGATAGACAGACAGACAGACACACAATCAAGAGGAACAAGATCCGCTTGGAGACACAGACGGACAGACAGACACTGCTCACCCTGACAGGCAGCACACTGCTGATGCCCTCTCTGCCCTCCGAGGAGGCTATGTGCTGCCTGGACAGCGCCGGCAGAGCAGTCTAACGACACAACTGCCTAACACCTTAGCTTCCTTTCCCCTCTCCCAGACCCCAGGAGACACTAAGGGTGTTAGCTGCCAAGTAGCTAACTAACTCCCTTACCCTATCCCTGCAGAAAGAGGGTCTGTTCCGATAACTGTTCCCAGAGGGCAGCCTGCTTACTCAGACCTGTCAAGGGCAAGAAGGCAACCTTTCCCCTCACCACCAGCTTTGTGCTCAGGACAGTTCTCCCTGCAGTCTAACTTTGGTTTCTCCCGCTTCAGCTAGAACCCTCGTGGGTCTTGTGTCTCCCCATTCCTCCATACATTGGTGGAAATGCTCGTGTGTATCTACAGAGTACTGCACAGGGAGTTGCTAGGATCCTTGAGCCTAGAAACACCTCTCTTTTCCTTTTTGTTTCCGAGTCAGGATCTTCTTTCAGAGCCTTGGCTGTCCTGGACCCAGTATGGAGACCAGGATGAACTCAGCAGGGCCGCCTGCCTCTGCCGCCCCAGTGCTAAGATTGCAGATTTGTATCACAATGCTGCCAGCACTTACCTTGCCTCTCCGTCACTTTCCCATCAGGAAGCCCTCCATGCTGTAGATCTTGCCTTCCTACTGGTTTTTTTGTTTGTTTAATGACGTCTCTGGTTATTTAAGTTTTTGTTTTTTGTTTTGTTTTTTGAGACAGGGTTTCTCTGTGTGGCCTTGGCTGTCCTGGACTCACTTTGTAGACCAGGCTGGCCTCGAACTCATAGCGATCCGCCTGCCTCTGCCTCCTGAGTGGCTAGGATTAAAGGTGTGCGCGTCCGGCTCCTATTTATTTATTTTTAAAGATTATTTTATGTATCTGAATATCTTGCCTGCACGTATGTGAGTGCATCACGGAAGTGCCTGGAACTGGAGTTAGAGATGGGTTGGGGCCACCAAGTGTGTGCTGGGAACCAAACTCCAGCCCTCTGCAAGAGCAGCAAGTACTCCTAACTGCTGAGCTTTTCCCCAGCCCATGTATTTGTCTGTCTGCCTCCAATCCCCGCCACTGCGACTAGCAGCTTGTCCTGATCTTAGCATTTCTGCCCTGGTGGAGAAACTCTTTAAAATCTGACCCTGGTTGCACACCCTAGGCCGGCTTTGCCCCCTGCCAGAACTCACCTCTCTATCCCAGGACCTGTTGCCCGCGGCCGGCAGAGGGCGCTTCAGACAAAGCGGACCCACCGCACTGGACGCTGCTGCGTGCTCTGGGAGGGTGGAGCCAACTCTTCGAGGACCCCCTTGCCCAGGCCAGGGTTCCTTTCGCTGTTTGTGTTGGGGCTTTCCAGATAGTTCCAACTTGTACATTCTACAGCAAATCGGAAGGAAGGAGGAAGAATGTGGGGACCCGAAGCAGAGACCTCCACAGCTGCTCACTCCAGTCACAGGAAAGGATGACGCCAGTTCTAACAGGAATACATATTAATATTTACCCTGGTGTGGTGGCCTATACCTGAAATCCCAGCACCCGAGAAGCAGGGGGATCTGGGGTCTAAGTGCATTCTAGTTCATATAGTCCTAGGCCAGTCTGGACTACGAGACCTTGTCTCAAAAATCTTCCTCAAAAAAGCATTAAGATTTAATGAGACTTTACTGTCTGCCAGATGCTTCTAGAAGTTTTGTCTTTCATTCTCCACAACTCTGGGTTAGATACTGTATCCCCACTTCTCAGAAGAGGAAGCTGAGGATTGGTCTAATTAGCTAACTTGGTGGCTTGTGCCTGTAATCTCAGCATTCAGGAGGCTGAGCTCTGGGAAGACCAACATTGAGTTCAAGGCTAGCCTGGGCTACGGTGTAAGGAGGAGGTAGGGGCCGAATTTCCCCCCTGGGAAAAGGAGAGACACTTGGTACCTACCGGAGATATTCAGGAGGGAACTGAGGTACAGAGAGCCTCAGAAGCGAGATTTAGACAGTGGCTTTCTGAGCCCCAGCTCTAGGCAGAATGTGGAAAAGCCGGGCTTGCAGCAAGGCTGAACCGCCCTAAGGAAACAATCACACACAGGGCCCTTCTGCAGCACCTCCGGGCAGAGCAGACAAAGAGAGCCTTGTCTGAAGTGGGAGCTGGCAGCCCCCACATGTGCACGCACACACGTCATTGATTGGTTTACACCCAGAGGCCCCTTCCATGGGTCATCCCACCACTTGGGCCTGGCCCTCTCCCCTGGTCTCAGGATCAAACGTTTAGGAAAACAGGGCGGACAAGCTGTCTCGTGGGGTAAGGACACTTGCTACCAAGCCTGGCAACCCAAGTTCAGTCCCCAGACACCCAAAAGGTGGAAGAAGAGAGGACTTTTCTTTGACGTGCACACTGAAGTCCTCCCCACACATAAAATAAATAAATGATGTAAAAAAAAAAAAAAAGTTTAGAAAGATGGCCTGTCCCTGTGTCCGCCTAGCCTGAAAGGTGCATTATCCTAGTGGGAGGGTCCAGGCAGGCACAAGGCTGGCCACCCCTGGTAGACGAGCTAACTGGCAGTGGCAAAGTGGGATGGGTGTGTCCTCCCACCAGCACCACCCCCCTTCCTGGGACCTGGGTTGACCCCAGGGTATGCCAGGGGCCACTCCCTCACCCCTGCTCTGCAGAAGCTGGGCAAGCAGGACTGTCACAAAGACATCTGTCAGGATAGAGCTACTCCTGTGACCCAGAGATGAGCAAAAAGTCATGCCCGTTGGGGCAATACACTGGGTAGTGCTAAGTGTTGGTCCAAAAGAGGGGGGAACCTCAAGTGTGCTACAGTGAAATAGTCTACAGCAAAGAAAAAGAATAAGGTCCCAGCAGCAAGACCAATGTGAGAGTAATGGGTGAAACACATCAGACTCACATTTGGCTATGGAGCAAGAGGCGTGGCTAAAGTCTCAAAAGACAGACCCGGAAGAGAAGGTGAGCTTAGGCCAAAGCAGAGGCCTGGTGATGACAACTTAGGCTCCTAGCACCCCAAGAAGAGCTCCCCCCACCCCCAAGGACAGAAGACAGTGTCGGGGAGGGGAAGTGTAGGGCTGAGACTTGCTTCCAGAGATTTTAGTCATAATGGGAGAGAGCACACCCTCAGGGAAGGGGACATGGCCTCTGACAGAGGTCCTAGAATGACTCTCATGATGGCTTCGAGTAGAGGACAGAACAGAATTCCAAGCTTGCGTGGGCCAGATTTCCTCTTGTTTGAACCATCTTTTACCCTACCCCCACCCCCGCCACCTTTCCACCCCCCCCCCCACACACACACAATAAGAAAGCTCTGCTCAGAATTCAGCTCAATATAAAATGCTCAGGAAAGAGGGGTGGGGCCCTGGGATGGCCTGGAAACCATCACCAGGCTGAGTTAGGCAGGGAGGAAACAGGGAGGGAGTCCCTTCCACCAACAAAGGCTGGAGCCCAGTGGGTGCCCTGGATAAGACGCTCGCTCTCTGACAGTTGGGGCTCCCGTGAGCAAAGAGGTAGGACCAAGCAAGTGTCAGGAGGACAGGCACTCAGCACCTGAGAATGACGAAGGTCCCTAAGTGCCCCCCCTCAGGATCTGTCCACTTCTCTGCAGCTCTTTTCTACAGCCCTCCCCCTACACACACACACATACACACACACTTACACTTGTCGCTAAGAGAAGCTGGTGTCACTGTGTCTCCAGAAGGCTCGTCCAAGAGGCCATCCTGTTGCTAAGCTGCCACAGGTGTGCCACCAACTGAGGCCTGATTTTGCTCCTGTGTCAGAGAGGACCCCAGGCTGGTTCAAGTGTCTTCGCCCTACCCACAGAGCACACAGAAAGCTTATCAACATTAACTGGGCCTCTAGTTTACATCCAGGCTGGTCCTGGGGAACCTCGGGGCAGATGTGTGTGCGTGTGTCACAGAACACATGGCTAAACAATCACCACTGTGTAATAAAGCAAACTATTAGGACCTGAATTTGAGCCCCAGAATCCAGGTTACATTTAAAATATTTTTTTTAAACATTTAAGGCAGGCATGGCACGTACTTCCCATCCCTGGAAAGGCAGAGACAGGAATCCTCCCCTCTTGGCGCTTCCAACGGGGAGTGTAGCTTACTCAGGGGAGCCCCAGACTAGAAAGACCTTGTCTAAAGAACTAATTGGACAGGTCTGTGAGAATATCAGCTGACACACAAGTGTGCATACACACACACGTGCAAAACTTAAAAGACTTCTCCAAAGAGCCTACTCCAACTGGTTGTGGTGGCCCACAGGAGGCAGAGGCGGATTGATTACTCAGTGTTCTGGGCTAGCCTGGCCTACACAGTGACATCCTCCTTCCCCATCCCCACCAAAGGACAGAACTTACGCCAACTCCTTCTGCTGTATGCAGCTTTCCATGGGGAGAGGGTCCTTCTTGACACGTCCAAGCACCTCAATTATTTAAAAGGCCTCCAATAAAGAGTATTATTAATATATGACAGTGAAGGCAGCCACACAGCAGCAGCATAGATAAGTAATGAAATGTAACGGGCCAGTCACTCACACATTCAAAATTTATTGAGGCTGTTCCGCACACAAGACACTGATGAGATCTTAAAGTACAGAATGGGTTAGCCAGTCTCTCTCTCTCCTCAAAGAGCCAGGGAGCCAGATGATAAGCAGACACAGGAGAAAGGGGACGTAGAAAAGGCTGGCTCTGTAACTCTCCCAGGCATTGGAGTGGTGGGCGGGAGCTAGGCAGAGGGAAGCATTGGGAAGGATAGACTCCTGAAAAGGCTTGGGAGGCTTCGGCCTGGAGAAATGGTGGCAGCTGCTGCTAAGCTCAGAAACTTGCACTTCTGCTCTGGACAATGTCAAATATGTCCGAGCAAAGGGCTGGGAATGTAGGCCAGCTCGGGTATGGTGGCTGCAAGCAACCTCTCTCTCCCTTCTCTGCTTTTTATTATTGTTGTTGCTGCTGCTGCTATGGGGTGTGTGTGTGATGTGTGTCCACCACGGCACACACGTGGAGATCAGAGACTCCCACTTGTAGAGGCGGGGTCTCCCTTGCTTCTGAGGTAGTGCCATTTATGTATTCCGAGCTGTCCCTGTCCAGCCCTCGGGCTCTTGGCCTTTGGTCCTGACTCCGCCTCCCTCTGCCGCAGAAGTGCTGGGGTGACAGATGTTAATCAGCATCTAGTTTTCTGTGTATCTCAGCAACTGGACTCAGGGCATCGCCAAGCACGGCAAGTGTTCTTACTGGCTAAACCTTTTGTCTGTCTTGTTGTTTGTGTTTGTTGCTGTTGTTTTGTTTGTGAAACAGACTCTGGTCAACTTGGCCTCTAGGATAACCTTGAAGTCTGGGTCCTGCTGCCTCTACCTCCCAAGCCCTGAGGTTACAGGCACCAAGCACTACACTCAGCTCCTCCTCTTCTAGTTTTGTAGTCCTGGCTGGCCTAGAACTCATTATGTAGACCAGGCTAGCCTTGAACTCACAGTGATCTACCTGGCTCTGCCTTCCCCAGCCCCCAAGTGCTGGAATTAAAGGCATGTGTCACCATGACTTTTTTTTTTTTTTTTTTTTTTAAATATGTGTGGGTGTTTTGCCTATGCATATGCCTGCACATCGAATGAGTGCAGTGCCTGGGGAGACCACAAGAGGGAGTTAAATCCTCAGGACCTGCAGCTACAGATGGTTGTGCGCCACCATGTGGATGGGCGGAATCAAAACAGATCGTCTGGAAGAGCAGCCAGTGTTTTTATTCTGTTCTGTTTTGCTTTTTGAGACAGGGTTTCTCTGTGCAGCCTTGGCTATCCTGGATTCACTTTATAGCCCAGGCTGGCCTCGAATTCAGAGATCCTCCTGTCTCTGCCTCCTGAGCGTTGGGATTAAAGGTGTGCTCTTAGCCAGTGTTCTTAATCACTAAGCCATCTCTCTAGCACCCCGGAGTTTTTTTGTTTTTTTGTTTTTTGTTTTTTAATTCTTTATTTTATTTTGAAATTATGAGGATGTTTTCGGGGAGGGGTTGTGTGCGTTTGAGTGCAGGTGTTGAGGAGGCCAGAGGCCTGGGATCTCCGGAAGCTGGAGTTACAGGCCGTTTCAAGCTGCCCAATGTGGGTGCTAGGAATTGAATGTGGGCCCTCAAAAAGAGCAGCACACGCTTTTAAGCCCTGAGCCAGCTCTCCCGCCCCCCTTTCTTCTTTTTTAAAATGGACTTGTTAAGGAAGCAGAGGTGGAAGGCATTGTGAATTTGAGGCCAATCTGAGCTACATAGCCAGACCCTGCCTGAAACTACAAAACAACAAAGCCTAAACACAAACCAAAGAAAACTAAAACCAGGCGGGCATTGTCATTTTGTAGATCAGCTGTGAGGGCAAAGCCTTTCATTCCTGCCCCAGCTGTGAGAAGACGGATCTGGGGATCTGGGCGGCAGCTGTAAAGAGAGAGGAATGGGAGTGGGAGGGAGCCACGAGGAAGGAGAAAAGGGTGACCTTGTTCCACAAATAGGAGGCAAGGAAAACAAAGATACAAAAAAGGGACGCTATGGTTTTCAGGCTTAGGTAGCGGTGGTAGCGGTGGGTGGCGGGAACCAGGGGCAGGAAGAAGGGTACGGGGGAGGGGGAGATGGGGTGGGGGGGGGCTCATTTTGTGGTGGAAGATGAAGGCCTGACTCTGAGTCCAGCAGAATTTGAGGTGACAACAGAAACCCCAACTGGAGCAACTCCTAATTAAAGATGGAGGACACAGACCATGTACCTCCCCTTCAGCCTCCTGAATCCGGAGACGCTCCAGGGAGATCGATTTCTTTTAAGGAATGGACTCCCGGAAGATGAATTCAAGACAAGACGCCAGGCTGGGAGAGTGAGTGGAAAAGGAGGGTGGTTGAGGCAGGCAAGTCCTCAGCCCACAAGGGGGGCCCAGATGCAGCCTTCCCTTCATGGTGGACTCACACTGGGGCCTCAGCTCGCTGCCACCTGCACACACATGCAGGTACACACACACGTAAATCTGAAATAAACTTTTTCTTTTTTGAGACAGGGTAGTTCTTTTTCTCTGTATACCTCTGGCTTTTCCTAGGACATTCTATGTGGACCAAGGTGGCCTTGAATTCACAGATTCAACTGCTTTGGCTTCCCAAGCCCTAGAATTAAAAGTGTATGCCACTATGCCTGACTAAAGTACTTTTTAAAATCACTCCCCCCCCCTTTTTTTTTTTTTAAATTCAGGCTCTCACTATGCAGTCCTGGTCTAGAACTATGTTGACCAGGCTGGCCTCAAATTCACAGAGATCCACCTGCCTCTGCCTCCTGACTGCTGGGATTAAAGGCGTGCACTACCATGCCTGGCCTAAAATGATCACTTATTCTCAGATACCATGCTACATTCATGAAATAAAAGCCATATAATATAAAAATGAGCACTTGTAGAACAAAATGAGGTCTTTAGAAATTAAAAAAAATATATATGACAGAAGATATGAAAACAAAAGCCATGAAGACTGGAAGTTAAGACAGGGCCAGGCTAGGCATGGTGGTACAAACCTGTGGTCTGGAAGAAGGCTGCCACAGGAGGGTTGCCAAGGACCCCAGGCCAGCCTGGGCTGCAGAGCAGGACCATGTCTTTAAAAAGAAGGAACGAATGAACCAGGGCCAGGGATGCAGCTCAGTCAGTACAGGGTTTGCCTAGGATGCACAGGGGCCTAGACTTCCTGTCCAATACTGCATAAGCCAGGCATAGTGACATGCAGGCTTCATGCCAGGGACCAGGATGTAGAGGGAGGCAGGGCTATTAGGACCTCAAGGCCAACTTCTGCTACAGCCTGGGATATGTGAGGCCTTATCTCAAAACAAGACAAAGTAGGGGCTAGAGAGATGGCTCAGCAGCTAAGAACACACCGGGCTCTGCCATTGAACCTTTGGTTTCCAGCACCCACACATTGGCTTGCAACCATCTATAAGTCCAGTTCTGTGGGGGAAGCCAATGCCACCTTCTGGCTTTGATTAGCACTGCACACTTGTATTGAACATATGTACATACAGGCAAATGCTCATATACATAGAATAAAAAGAAATTAATCTTTAAGGAAAAGTAAATATTCTAAAACCAGAGATAAGTTAAGTCATTACTTATTAAAGTATTACAATTAATAATACCATATAAAGGCCATACTAAAAGGACACACACACCATAAAAATGGAGAAGACACTGTGGTACCAGCTACTATGGAGGAGGCCAAGGCAGGTAGCAAGCCTTAGCCCAGGACTTCAAGTCCAGCTCAGGGAATATTGATGACTTCCCAAAAGAGATAGGTGGGGGTTAGTTGGAGAGAAAAGGAGGAAGGGGAAAAAAATAAGCCATTAAGAGTTTTTCAACTTGAAATTCCAGGCTGTGTGAGGCAAAGAGCAAGTAAAAACTTATTCCCCAGGGGTACTGCCACAGAGTTTCAGAACGCTGACAGAAAGAGCAGGTCTCATGGACTCGCGGAGACGCATCAAAAAACAGAGACTCAAAGTAGCTCTTGATTGTTCAACCGCACCATTGGGGGGGGGGGGAGGATAGAGGGAGGAGAGGGAGGAAGGGAGGGAGAGGGGGAGAGGAAGCACACGCATTGCCTTTGACAATCTGAGGGGAAGCTATCCCCAACCTGAAACTCACCCTCCCTGCCTATTAATTAAGCACAAGGGAGAAACATGTGGAGACATGAAAACTCCCCAAACCAAACTCCTATTCACCACTTATAGCGACTAAGTGATCTGTGGCTGCCACACACAAGGAGCACCCAGGGTCAACCTCAGCACTGTGGAGACACCAAGCCAGAGCAGAGAGGTCCAAGGCTCCCAACAAGAGTTCTTCCAGAAGGCTCTGCCTGGCATGTTGGTACCTACCTTTCAATGGGGTCTACACTGCAGGTTCAGGGGTCAAGAAAACCACCACAGAACAGGAGAAGGGAGTCCCCCCCAAAAAGGGAAATGTCTGAAGGAGAGCCAAGGTAAGATAGTCTGATTGTAAATTATGCTTAGGCTTAGCCCTGATGATGACGGCACCTTCCGCGGGTTAACCAGGGGCTGGCTCACGCTGGAGAAGAGAGACAGGGGCTCTGAGAGCAGTCGCCATGTGAGGAGTGGATGAGAAAATGTCACGTGTGTTTTTCAGAGTAGGATTTTAATTGATAGCTAAAGAGGAAGGGTGAAAAAGTCACAAAGTCAGTCTCTCTTTAAAGAATTTTTAACTCTCCCTCTCTCTCTCTCTGTCTCTCTCTCTCTCTCTCTCTGTCTGTCTCTCTCTCTCTCTGTGTGTGTCTGTC
Source organism: Acomys russatus (assembly GCF_903995435.1). Lineage (NCBI taxonomy): Eukaryota > Metazoa > Chordata > Mammalia > Rodentia > Muridae > Acomys > Acomys russatus. Next base: position 10,044,752 of record NC_067147.1, read on the forward strand.
TGTCTGTCTGTCTGTTTGCACATGTGAGTACAGTACCAGATGAAGGTGTCAGACCCCCCCGGAGCTGGAGTTTCGGGTGGTTGTGAGCCACCCAACATGGGTGCTGAGAACCAAACTCAGGTCCTCTGCAAGAGCCGCAAATGATCTTAATCAGTGAGCCACCTCTCCATCTTCCAAAGCAAGCTCTTTAAAAACAAACAAACAAACATGCACACATGCATGTACATGAGCCAGAGGAGAATGTGCAGAAGTTCCTTCTCTCCTTCCACTATGTGGGCCCTGGAGACTGAACTCAGGTTGCCAGGTTTCGAAGCAAGCGTCTCAGCCCACTTAGCTATGGCACCAGCCCCTCCATCTTGTTTCTAAAGGTCTCTCGCTGAACCTGGAACTTACCGACTCAGCTGGATCTTCCGGGGATCCTCCAGCGTCTGCCTTCACAGCGTCAGGATTCCAGGACAAGGTGCCTGGCTTTTTATATGGGTGTTGAACATCTATAGTCAGGTCCTCATGGTGTGTATTGGCAAACACTTTACCAACTCAGCCATGCCCTCAACCCCACCAACCTCCCCTTCACAGATGGGTACTAAAAGTCAGAAAGTCCGCTCAAAGAATTGGGTTGTGTTTGGGGTGGGCAGGAGGGGGCGTCCAAGAGGAGGGGGGTTCCTCCTTATCTAACAGGCTTAGTAAAGCAGATGACATTCCAGGTGCAGGAGAGCACTGAGCGCCTCCTTGTTGGCCACGAGAGGGTCAAGACCAAGGCTGGAGAGATGGCTCAGCAGTTTAGAGCACTGAAGTCCTGAGTTCAATTCCCAGCAACCACATGGTGGCTCACAGCCATCTATGCTGGGGTCTGATGCCCTCTCCTGGCCTGCAGGTGTACATGCAGGCAGAGCACTCATGTAAAATAAGTAAACAGAGGGGCAAGACCACACAGCCGTAGAGCAGTCCCATTCACCATGTTGTTCTAGCACCCAGCCCAGGACCTGTCAGGCAGCAGGCCCCCAGTTACATGACGACGGAGTGAGCCGCTGGAAGTTCCAGAGGGCAGGCAGCTTCTGCTTTGCCATATCACTGGATGGACTAGGAACCAGGCCTCTGAAGGAATGAGTGGCAGTTTCAGGGCTACAGTGTCAGACTCTTGACTCTCTTCCTGGAGCCCCATGGCAAGCAGATAGGTGATAGTTATAAGAGGAAAACACCTATTTTTTATTTGTTACACACACACACACACACACACACACACACACACACACACACTTATATATGTCAATGCCAGAGGCACACATGGCATTATGAAGGTTAGAATACAAACTCTGCCATCAGTTCTCATCTTCCACCTTGCTTGAGCTAGGTCTCTTGTTATATTTCCTGTTGTGTATGCCAGGCAAGCTGGACTGCAACCCTCCAAGATTCTCCTGTTGTAATCCCCTCAACCCTGGGAGAGAGGAGGACACATTAAGAGGCGAAGAAGGAGGAGGAAGAAAAAGAGGAAAAATAAGGAAAAGGAGGGGGAGGAGAAGGGGAAGAATGAGGAAGAGGAGGAGGAGCAGGAGGAAGAAGAGCAGGAAGAGGAGGAGGAAGAGGAAAAAGAGGAGGAGGAAGAGAAGGAGGAAGAGGAGGGGCAGGAAGAGGAGGAGGAAGAGAAGGGGCAGCAAGAGGAAGAAGAGCAGGAACAGGAGCAGGAAGAGGAATGGAAGAGGAGGAGCAGAAGGAGGAAGAGGAGGAGCAGGAGGAGGAAGAGGAGGAGCAGGAGGAGGAAGAGGAGGAGCAGGAGGAAGAGGAGCAGGAGGAGGAGCAGCAGGAGGAAGAGAAGCAGTAGGAACAGGAGGAGGAAGAGGAGGAGCAGGAGGAGGAAGATGAGGAGAAGGAAGAAGCAGTAGGAACAGGAGGAGCAGCAGGAGGAGGAAGAGGAGGAGGAGCAGGAGGAAGAGGAGCAGGAGGAAGAGGAGCAGGAGGAGGAGCAGCAGGAGGAAGAGAAGCAGTAGGAACAGGAGGAGGAGGATCAGGAGGAGGAAGAGGAGGAGCAGGAGGAAGAGGAGCAGGAGGAGCAGGAGGAACAGGAGGAGGAGCAGGAGAAAGAGGAGCAGGAGGAGGAAGATGAGGAGAAGGAAGAAGCAGTAGGAACAGGAGGAGCAGCAGGAGCAGGAGGAGGAAGAGAAGGAGCAGGAGGAGGGGGAGGGGGAGGGGGAAGAGGAGACTGCTGCCATTCCGAATGTCTTATGAGAAGAGGCCTATGTGGTTCTTACCAGAATTGTGTCATGCTGTCAAAGCTGAAAGAATGGCCATTCACTGAAGAGGTGGTGGCAGCAGGGACCTTCTTATTCTGAGGCCATACAGAAGAGTCCTCGGGCATGGCCAGTGAGACAGTTCAATGAGCAAAAGGTTCTCTCCGGCAAGATTGGCAACCTGAGTTCAATCTGTGAGAACCGCATGGTGGAAGAGAACAGACTCCTTCAAACTGTTCAAATTGTCCTCTAACTCTCACACACACACACACTCACACACACACTCACACACACACTCACACACACACACACACACACACTCACACACACACTCACACACACACTCACACACACACACACACACTCACACACACATACACACACACTCACACACACTCACACACTCACACACACACTCACACACACTCACACACACATACACACACTCACACACACACTCACACACACATACACACACTCACACACACACACACTCACACACACACTCACACACACACTCACACACACACACTCACACACACTCACACACACACTCACACATACACACTCACACACACTCACACACACACTCACACACACACTCACACACACACTCACACACACTCACACACACATACACACACACTCACACACACACTCACACAGCACTCACTCACACACTCACACACACACTCACACTCACACACACGATTGATGATTGATAGATAGATAGACGGACAGACTGATTTAAAATCCAACAGCATACTCCAGGCTTCCATCAAGGATCAGGAAGCTACACAACAGACCCCACTCTCCACTCAGTCGCTTCCAAAATAGTCTCACTTTGCTCTTAGCTCAGCTGTGACAACCTCTGAAGCTGACTGACTTTCCCACCTGTGACCCCCCCACGCACACACCCCTCTCTTCTCCAACAATTGCACCAAAAAAATTCCTTTTTCCTCCCAAGTTCCCAAAGAAATAAATGTTGGCTGCCTGTTGTGACACCCTTGCAAGCAGGGCCCTGGAGGGGCTCCTGGCCAACCAATTCTGCAGAGCTTGACCTGGGCGTGCGCAGCAGGATCTCTAGCCTCACACGCTCACAGGTGGATAGCGTTGTTAGCAGGCCACCTTGTTCTTCCTGCCTTGTCCATCAGAAAAGAGTCCAGCTACCCCAGGGGAACAAATGTCTCAAGGTTGGAGCCATGAGGAGAACTTTAGGCAGGATGTCACAGGCTGACTGGGAGAACGAGAGCACAGAGAGTCCACAGAAAGGGACAAGGGTGAAGAGATTTGGAAAGAGTCTTGGGTGACCCCCGGCTCAGGGACTCTCCATATACCAAGAGGACGATCTGTGCAGGTGGCCTTGTGACAGCCATTTTCTAGATCCACACAGCAGGAGGCTGGTCACACAGGGCAGCAGGCTGATGAATTGGCTGAGCCAGGGGACCTGTGAGGAAATAGTACTCAAGCAGCACCCTGTGACACCAAGACGTATGTCACACAAAACAAGGGGTAAGGAGGGCAAGCGTGCTGTCCCAGTCAGCTTGGATCAGGAAGCCTCTGGCCATGGAGAGCCTGGTCACCACCCTCTGAGCTTCAGTTTTGTCACCTGAAAACAGATCTAAGAACCCTCAAGGATCCAATCAGGATTGAATGGCCTAGAAGCCTCTCACCAGAGCTCCAAATGTCTATCCCATATAAACTCCACCACCCCAAGGTTGAACACGTTATGCGTGCTTTGAGCCCAGCACTCGGGAGGCCAGCCTGATCTACATAGCAGGTCCCAGGCCAGCCAGGACTACTACATGTTTCGACGGTGTCTAAACAACAGGAAAAACCACTCCAAACCTTCCGAGCCTTAACACTACTTATTGCTACACTTGTGACTTAGGAGTAAAGCTGGGCAAGCCTGTTCCTCATCTGGCTGCATTCTGATGGGGTGCTTGCAATTCCTGCAGGCTGGCTGGACTTCTGCCCAGCAACTTGCCCAGAGTCCAGGGAACCCAGCCTGAAGCACCCAGGCTGGGCTGGAGAGCTAAGGATGGGGGTTGGGTACCTATAATCCTACCCATAGGAAGCTGAGGCAAGAGGATGAAGAGATTAAGGCTGGCCTGGGCTTCATAGCAGAATAAACAAAAACAACCAAAGCCTGGACTGGCAATGACCTGGGTGTCACTTGTGGAATTTAATCTCTGTTTTTCAGAGTGAGACCATAACTGATGTCTTAAAGGGACAGGGCACTGGGATGAGAGTGATTGTCAGGGACCTTGGGCACAATAAGAAGTGACCTCACATTTGATTTTGTTGTTGTTGTTTGGTTTTTGGTTTTTGGTTTTTTCGAGACAGAGTCTCTCTGTGTAGCCTTGGCTGTCCTAGACTCACTTTGTAGACCAGGCTGGCCTTGAACTCACAGCGATCCTCCAGCCTCTACCTTAGAAGCCACCACACCTGGCTGATTTTTTTTTTTTTTTTTTTTAAAAGACGGGATTTTCTGTGCCCCAGGCTGGCCACACACTCAAAGTTCTTCTTGCACACACCACCCAAATGCTGTTGTAAAAAGGAGTATATACCACCGCACTTGGTGTGCTAGGCGAGCACCCTCTCAATTGAGCCACGTACCCAAGCCTTGAATTCTTTTGATTCCATCAGATCATAATTTTTTTTTTTAATTCATAAGGATCTTGGCTTAATGTGGCCAGCCAGGAACCCCTCCCCTCTGCAATTCTAGCCAGTCTCTGGCTCTAACCCAGCCATGTCTCTATCTTTGTCTGGCCTACGTTTATTTTTAGGACTGCCAAGTGGCATTGGCTTCTATTCCCAGGGTGACAAGGAGCTAGCTGAGTAAAGAGTCCATCTTAAAAAAAAAAAAAAAAAAAAAAAGGAGGGGGGGGCCTCAGAACCCATGTCTCAGCTGCAAGCTTCACCCTCTCTCCCTACTGACATTTCTTTCAACGAGTCTGTTGTCCCCAGGGGCGAAAAATCAATGCCCCTAGCACTTCTACTGTCATTAATCTGTGTTCACTCCCAGCCTATCAAACCTGTCCTCTACAACACTCTTCCTTCTCCATAGAGGTTCCATGGCATCTTTATAAGAAGCCTCTTCCAGAACTGTCTCCACCACGGTCTGCTCTTTCTGCCCCACCCCCATCCTCTCCTCCCAGGCAATGCAGAGAGAAGCAGCTGGCTTCTGAGTGTGCACCCAGGCACAGCCACACTCCAGAGCACACCGGCAAAGGAGTCCTCAGACATCTACGTTGTCATAAAAGTTATCGCAGTCCATTCTGGAAAATACAGGCTCAGCTAGTACGGGGAAATGCATGTTCCCAGGACAGACACCGGCCACCAGCAGACTGGCTGTCAAGGGCTCTCTGCCACTTTCCTGCCTGGTCACTTAAGAGACTAGGGAAGGCAAGACCAACCCTGTCCTCAGCTTGGCTTTCAGCAGGGCAGAGTGGGTACCCGTCAGGGGATGCAGGACTTTGTAGGCTTCGACCTTTTCCAAACCTGCTTTGTTTGGGGTTCTGTAATGCTTATACCTCCCTTCCAACCCACCTTCCCTAGATAGGAGAGAAAAGAGGTTAATGGAAAGAGAAGAAGTAGACCTTTTTGGATTCAGTTCCTGGGAGCGATTCCCCTGGCGTAGTTGGCAGGATTTCAGCAGACCAGCAAGTCAACCAAAGTTGCTGCTGGAACCCAGAACTCCAAAGCATTCTCTGGAGGGCTCTCTCTAAAAGCATCTCGAAATGGAGCGATGAACAGCCAAACAATACCGAGACCCCAAAAAACCCCTGCCTCCTGTTTCGGACTTATATATATAAATATCTCCTCCCAGCGTCTGTACTAAGATGTGTTTCAGCTGGCAAAAACCAAACCCCCCACACGAGGCGGTTCATCTTCTAGTGGATAAACATCACCTGATCTCTCACAAGTCTGTTCCCCATCCCGCACTTGGGATCAAAACAAAAACATGTTTACACCCACTACAGGACTTACTATCTATCAGCAAGTTGTAGGTGAATGTGGGCTTCAGACTTCATTTTTCTTCTGTAAGACAAGGAAAATATTTATTCAACTTTATTTTTGGTTTTTTTGAAAATGGGGTTTTATCATAAGCTCTGTAGCCCAGAGTGTGAACCAACACACCTGACATGAGAAAGACACATTCTCTCTCTCTCTCTCTCTCTCTCTCTCTGTGTGTGTGTGTGTGTGTGTGTGTGTGTGTGTCTGTCTCTCTGTCTGCGTGTGTGTGTGTGTGTGTGTGTGTGTGTGTGTGTGTGTGTTTAGACATTCTTATACCTTAGTCCAGGCTGGTCCATAAGTCACTATTAACACAGAAAGACAGAAAATAAAAACAAAATCTTTAAAAATTTTTTTACTGGGGCTGGAGAGATGGCTCAGTGGTTAAGAGCACTGACTGCTCTTCCAGAGGTCCTGAGTTCAATTCCCAGCAACCACATGGTGGCTCACAACCATCTATAATGTGATCTGATGCCCTCCTCTGGCCTGCAGATGTACCTGCAGGCAGAGCACTGTATATGCAATAAAATAAATATTTTATAAAATATTTATTTATTTTTGAGATAAGGTCTCACTATGTAGCCATAGCTAGCTTATGACTCTGTGTAGATCAGGCTGGCCTTGAACTCACAGAGATCTTCCTGCCTCTGCCTCCTTAGTGCTGGGATTAGGAAACGTGTGTTGTCATGACTATACCTGTTTACTATCTATCTATCTATCTATCTATCTATCTATCTATCATCTACCTACCTACCTACCTATCTAGTTATTTTAGGTATGTTCTCCTATAGCTCAAGCTAACACAAAATCCCTATGTGGCTGAGGATGACCCTGAACTTTGGATCTCCCACTCCCACCTTAGTGCTGGGTTAAAGGCAATCCCTGCCACACTGTTCTTCCAACAAAGGCTCTCTATGCTGAAGAGGCAGGGTGCTGGGTGCTGGTCCTTTCTCTTCTTTAAATTAGATTTTAAGTGGTTTTCAAATGTGAAAGACAATTGTAGATGGCTTTTCCTTGGCCAAATGAAAATTTTAATACATATATTATGGTAGTTTAAATCCATATGGCCCCCACAGACACATGTGTTTGAATGTTTAGCCACAGGAAATGGCACTATTAGGAGGCATAGCCTTATTCAGAGCAAGTGTGTCACTGTGGAGGAGGGCTTTGAGGTTGTACACACTACATCCAGTCTGGCACACAGTCTCCTTCTGCTGCCTGCCAATCAAGATGAAGAGCTCTCAGCTCCATCTCCAGTGGCTGCCTGCACGCTGCCCTTCTTCCCACCATGATGATAACAGACTAAGCCTTCGAAACCACCAGCCAGTTAAATGTTTTCCTTTATAAGAGCTGCTGTGGTCATGATGTCTCTTCACAGCAGTAAAACCATAACTAAGGGGCTGGAGAGATGGCTCAGTGGTTAAGAGCACCACCTGTTCTTCCAAAGGAACTGAGTTCAATTCCCAGCAACCAACCACATGGTGGCTCACACCATCTATAATGTAACCTGATGCCCTCTTCTGCCCTGCAGGAGTGCAAGCAGAAAGCACTGTATACATAATAATAAATAAATCTTTTTTTAAAACCATAACTAAGATGTTTTTTCTTATAACAACAACAACAAAAAAAAAAAAAACAAAAAACAAAAACCAAAAAACTTGGGTTCCTCTACATCCATTTTTTTAAAGTGGTGAAAGGAAAGGTAGGTAATATTAAATATCTGAACTGAGTGTGGTGACGCACACCTTTAATCCCAGCGCTCAGGAGGCAGAGGCAGGTGGGTCACTGTGAGTTCAAGGCCAGCCTGGTCTACAAAGTGAGTCCAGAACAGCCAAGGCTATAACGCAGAGAGACCCTGTCTCAAAAAATGAAACAAAAACAAAAACAAACAAACAAAAATATCTGAAAGTTGATTGAAGGGCTGGCATCAATATTTGGTTTAATAATTACTTAAAAATCAATAACTCACACATTTTTGAATGTGTATTTTGCAAAAGCCTCTTCTTTATGCTCTAATTTTAGTAAATATCACCAGTCACAATTTTCTTTTTCAAAAAATTTTATTCTTATTTATGTACATGTGTGCATAGGCACATGAGGTGCTCATAGAGGCCAGAAGAGGGCATTAGATCCCTTGGAACTGGAGTTAGAGGCGGTTGTTAACCATACAGTGTGGTAAACTTAACTTTGGTCCCCTGCAAGAGCAGCAAGCGCTCTTAACCTCCAAGCCGTCTTTCTGGCCCCAGTTAGAGTCTTTTTTTTTTTTTTAAGATTTATTTATTTATTTATTTATTTATTTATTTATACAGTGTTCTGCCTGCATGCACACCCCAGGCCAGAAGAGGGCATCACATGACATTACAGGTGGTTGTGAACCACCATCACCATGTGGTTGCTGGGAATTGAACTCACGACCTTTGGAAGAGCAGGTGGTGCTCTTAACCACTGAGCCATCTCTCCAGGCCCAGTTAGAGTCTTACAATCAAGATTTTCATGCAATAATTCTATTGGTAGCAACGACATGAAAGACTAAAATAAAATGTAATCTGAATAGGATGACTCATGCCTGTGATCCTGAAAGTTGATTAGTAGGGAGACTGAGGCAGGAGGAGGATCACGGGTTCGAGGCCAGCCTGAGTCACCAAATGAGTTTAAGGATGTCTGGGAAAGTTAGTAAAATCCTGTCTCAAAATAAAAGTGGCCCGGGGATGCAGGTCAGTGGTAGAGAATTTGCCCAGCATAGTGAGGTCCTGAGTTCAGTCCCTGGGAGGCAGTGGGGGGGGGGGGGCTGGGGGAGGAAAGGGAGATGGAAGTCATTGGTAAAGCACCTGTGTAACATGTCCAAGGCCCTGGATTCAATCCCTAGCACTGAAAAACAACAGTGAATGAATAGATCAATGGATGAGTAAAATAAATAAAAACGGAAGGGCTGAGAAGGTTGCTCAGTGGGTCAGAGCGTTCGATGCACACGCCTGAGGACCTGCATTTGAATCTGAGAACTCACATAAAAGGTTGTGAGTTCCTGTAACCCTGAGCACTGTGTCAGGTAGACACTGAGGGTCACTGTGGCGTGCAGGTCACCAGCCTAGCTCCAGTATCACCAGAGCAGGACACGCAGCATACTCCTTTGGCCTCTGCCTGTGACAACTCAGCTGGTCAGGCTTGGCAGCAAGCCTCCTTTACCTGCTGAGCCGTATCGCCAACCCACACATAAAATGAATTTTTACCCCCTCACTCAATCTGGGCCTCCAACTGTGCATTAAATTGCTTTCTTTCTTGCTTGTTTGCTTTCTTTCTTTTCCTGGACTTGCTTTGTAGACCAGGCTGGCCTCGAACTCACAGCGATCCGCCTGCCTCTGCCTCCCGAGTGCTGGGATTGAAGGCGTGAGCCACCACGCCTGGCTTAGATTGCTTTCTATACGCCTCAGTGTTGCTGGTGTTTTGTTTATTCTCCCGCCCTGGTTTCCCTATGTGCCTTTTAGGTGTGTTTCACCCTTCACTTTCTTCAATGGTATCAAATGGCTTTCTCCAGCCCAGTGTGTCTTCTATTTAAGATACTTTGTTTCATTTCTTGAAACCACATTTTAGTTTTGTTGATGAATTTTAGCAATTAGTATTCATTCATATATTAGCGAAGCCTCATTACTCCTCAACCAGTAATTTCCCCAAAAACATACACATTGAGACTATGATTTATTTTTAAGCTGTAGGCAATATGCCAGGCAGATTCTGAGCTATTCTAATCCTAGTACCTTTAAAACCCGTATAAAAGAGCCGGGCGCGGTGGCACACGCCTTTAATCCCAGCACTCAGGAGGCAGAGGCAGGTGGATCCCTGGGAGTTCGAGGCCAGCCTGGTCTACATAGTGAGTCCAGGACAGCCAAGGCTACACAGAGAAACCCTGTCTCGAAAAACCAAAAAAAAAAAAGCAAACAAACAAACAACCCACATAAAAGGCAACCACCAGCCAATCCGATGACTCCCGGTGGCTTCTGTTCCACCAGTCTGTCCTCATGGCCACACACTCACCGTCCATCTCGCCTCTTGGCTGCTCCTTTCCTCCCTCCAGCTTCCTCTCCTCCTGCCCTCCCTTCTGCTCCCCCTCCCAGCCTCATGGGAACCTAAACTCCTCCCACCTCTCTCCTGCCCAGTCACAGACTTCAGCAGCATCTTTATTAGCCAACCAGACATAGGTGGGTACAGGAGATGGTTCAACACTCATAGCAATGGCTGTGGCAGGGTGATAACCAGATCTCAGGACATTGCCCCGTTGTGTGAGTTCCCACACACTGCAAGAAGCTTCTCTGATGAGGGCTGAGTGAAGCACTGACCTATGAATATAGCAATATGTTGTTATGCTATTTTATTGCTATGCCCTCTAGCAGAATAATAGTGTTAGGCTTTCCCTTAGGCCTGTGAGACAGGGCTTCACTTTGTAGCTTTGGCTGCCCTGGAACTAGCTAGATAGTCCAGGATGGCCTCAAATTCATTGAGACCCATCGGCCTCTGCCTTCCAAGTGCCAAGACTAAAGACAAGTGTCACCACGCCCCGTTAGCATGTCTGGTTTTTTAAGTGGATGGTTGTGATTTAAACTCAGGTCCTCACCAGGCAGTGGTGGTGCACGACTTTAATCCCAGCGCTTGGGAGGCAGAGGCAGGTGGATCTCTGTGAGTTCAAGGCCAGCCTGGTCTACAAAGCAAGTCCAGGACAGCCAAGGCTACACAGAGAAGCCCTGTCTTGAAAAACAAACAAACAAACTCAGGTACCCATTCTTGCCCATAAAGCACTTCACTGACTGAGCCATCTTTCTACCACTCCCCCTTTTATTGAGGTAGCGTCTCTTACATCCAAGGATGACCTTGAACTACCCGTGTAGCTGAAGGTGACCTTAAACTTTCCTTCCTGTTCTCTGCCTCTCAAGGTCTGGGATGACAGACCTGTACCACCACACCTGGCCTCTAGGTGCTGAGAATCAGACTCAGAGCTTTGTGAATGCTAGGCAAGGACGCTAAATAAGCTACACCCAAGCCTGGAGTTCTAGTTTTTGAAGGCAGAAGACTTCTGCCTGGTTTCCGGTACTTCAGCATGGCCAAAGGCTGTCATCTGGTTAACAAATTCATTTCTTTGCATGTGTCTGTGACATATAGAAGCTTCCAGTGAGCAGACGGTGGCTCTGAGCCCCTCTGCCAAGAGTCTGGGAGCAGCCAGCACTGACGATGGCGTCCCTTTGTGCTGTTACTCACCTGCCTCAGTCTCCCTACTGTCAAACGAAGGTTATGATGTTAGTATTGACTCAAACAGTCCTTCTGAGACGTTGAGTAGCATGGTCAGCTTGGCCTAGATCCTCAGGGGCCATTCCTTTGTCTAAAGTCACCACAAGGCTGAGGTAAAAAGAGCCTCCTGTGTCATTTCCTCTTCGTTCTTTTGTCCCTCCTCCCTGGGAGTCTTCTTCACCTCTCCCTCTCTCCACAGACTTCTCTCTCAGAGGACACACTCCTGTCTGCTGCCTTCTAAATGCAAACAGAAGCAGTCGTCTTTCCTCCTTCCCCAGAAACTCCTTGCCTCTTTTCTCTGCCAACAGGCCTGAAAGAGTCCTTTGCTGGCCACCTCCCATCTCTCACTCTTCTCAACAGCCCCTACACTGTGAAGGCTGCTCTCTTCCTGGCTCCCTTGACACATGGCGACACCAACAAAGCCCTTTCCAGTGCTTCCATGAGCTTGCAGGACTTCCCTTCTCTGTTTGCTCTTTTTCTTTCTTTCTTTCTTTTTTTTTTTTTTTTTTTTTTTTTTCTTTTTTTGGTGGTGGTACTGAGGCTGGACCAGGGCCTCACACATGCTGGGCAAATGTTCTACCACTGCAATTTTGAGATGTTTCTATGATCCAACATATGGTCTTTTTTTTTTTTTTTTTTTGTAACAGTTTATTGAAATGTAATCTGCACACCATATAATTCACCTATCTAAAATGTGCAGCTCCCTCCCCCTAAATGTGCAATTGAAAGGATTTTAATGTAGACTTGTGCAGCCATCATCACCATAATATAATTTAGGTAGCTTGTAAACGATTTCTTTTCTTTTTAAGTATGTGTGTGCATATGTGTGCACACTCACACGTGCACACATGCACAGTCTAGAGCTGGAATTGCAGATGGTTGTAGGCAACCCCACATGGGTGCTGGGAAACAAATGTCAGTCCTCTGCAAGAGCAGCACACAATCACCCTGAGCCAGGCCCTAGTCAGTACTGGTTTTTGAGCCAGAGTCTCAAACTGACCTGGAGCTCACTCACTATGCAGTCAAGGCTGCCCTTAAGCCCCTGAAGGTCCTGCCTCCACCTCCTGCATGCTAGGACTCCAGGTGTGAGCCCCATCGGTGGCCCTGATGCCTTCTGTGCGCTGAGGTGCAGCTCATCCTGTCTGAGGGGGCTGCTGTTTGGAGAGGTAGTGAGTGTGGCACATGTGTCAGAGGAATGCGCTTGCTCACTAGTGAGTCCCTGGGCTCTGCAGGATGGTCTGGGGCTGCGCAGAGAAAGGGGCAGGCCGCAGCTGAGGGTAAAAGAAGCACTATGTTATTGGCTGTGGTGGCGCACGCCTTTCATCCCAGAATTTGAGAGGCAGAGAGAGGCAAGGCAGATCGCTGAGAGTTCGAGGCCAGCCTGGTCTACAAAGCGAGTCCAGGACAGCTAAGGCTACACAGAGAGACCCTGTCTCGAAAAGCCAGGAAGAAAGAAAGAAAGAAAGAAAGAAAGAAAGAAAGAAAGAAAGAAAGAAAAGGCACTGTGTGGGCCTCTCTTCCCCTTCCTCTGGCCTGTGCTTACAAACAGCTGCTGACGTCATCTCTGCAGGGAAGTTTGCCTGCTCAAGGACAATTTACACACACCACTTCCATGAAGCCTCCCAGATTCTCATGGTTTAGTGTCTCTTGCCCAGTCAAACAACGGCAGCATGGTTCCCGAAGGCCCCAGTTCTACCCCGCCCCAGGTCACGTTAGTGTCTATCAGGGTCTTACCCTCCCCATCCGGAACATGCGCTTGAGGGCTAGGGCTCCAGAGCATGGCGGCTCGAATATAGATGCCCTATAGATGCAGGCATTATGAACACTTGGTCCTCTGTCAGTGACGCTGTTTGGGGGTTGGGTTAGAAAGTGCCGCTTTCTCTGGGATCGGCTTCAACCATTCAGTCTCTCTGTCTCCTTCAGCTTGTGGTAAAGATGTGATCTCTTAGCTTTGTGCTCCTCCTGCCCTCATCTCTCGCAACCATAAACCAAAACAAGTTCGTTCTTCCTCAAGTTCCCTTGGCTGTGGTGGGCTTCTGTT